>NC_090021.1:242652151-242955181 GCF_037176765.1 Anolis sagrei
GGTTAGTAATGTTGAATTCTTGATTAAGCATTTTAGTTCATTTAGAAGTATTTTTATTGTTTTTTTACCTCTCAGTGACAAATCTAAAAACCTTTTTGAAACATTAGAATATTTGAAAAAGTATCAAAGTTTATGCAATATCTAATGACAGGAAAATAGTTTTCATTTTGTGCATGTTCTTTCTTCAATCTATTTCCTGTTTAGAAGTTCAAGGTTGCAAAGGCTTATCAGAATTGGTTTTGTGCATTTTCTTTGGCTTGAAAGGGGTGAGTTCACTTTGATATTTGCCTTTATTCAACCTAAGAGAGACAATACCAAGGGCAATTCATCTCTTTCAAGTGAAAAACAACAGTAAGCCAAACACACACACACAAGTAAATTGGTTTGTAAAGAGAATAATAATGCTGATTCAAACACCTATTATGTAGAGATAAATAACTTTTTTCAAGCAAGGTGTAATGGTGGTGAGGTATATGTTTCCCTAGGATTAAAGTCTGGGGGTCTACAGGATAGCTTTGGGCAGTTCCAGACAGCCCTTTAACCCAGGAACAATTGTGTTTTTAAAATGTGCATGTTCCTGAGTTCTAATCCACCACCTCAGAAAGCACGTGTTTTCTGTATATGTGTTTGTGTGTCGGGGGGGGGGGGAGTGTGTCCAGATGCCCTGCCGGGATTTGCAGCAGGGCACCCAGACACCAAGAACCCCCCCCCCCCAAAAGCCCTAAAAATGGTGAAGAATTTACCAGGCCTCCATTTGACCTTGGAACACACTTCTTGGAATGTACCAAGTTCATGCAAGTAGGTTTCCTCACGTGTAATGGTACATTCCAGGAAATGTGCTCCGAGGCTTAATAGAGGCCCAGTAAGTTATTTTACATTTAAAGGGGGGGGGGGGGCTTCTCAGTTTTCCAGCCTGATTCAGCCCCCCCCCCCAAAAAAAAATATGAGAGGGCTTTCTGGACTGCCCTCTCAGAGATCCAGGATTTCTCAAGGAGCTGTCCGGACAGTGGCCATAGTAGGTTCAACCAGTGCTTTTCAGGAAGGCATGGCTCTAATCCACTATCAAATTGCCTCAGCACAAAGCAAGGTTTTCCTTGGCACAAAGCACTTGCATTTACCTGAGGCATCACATGGATGCCGCAGGTAAATATGTGGGAGGCAGGCATGTAGCTGGGGAGGGGGGCTTGGGGGGCTTCAGCCCCCCCCCCCAAATTCTCATGGTGGTTCACAAAAAGGCATTACTGGTGCATTATTTAAACTGTTACGTTTATTCATATCATGATCTGATCACCATGCTCAATATATCCCATATGCATGGGGGTATTGGGGTAACAATACAAAAGGTTTGCTAGGGTAGACCCTCTTTCACTCAGCCCCCCCCCCCCCCGAATCGAAATCCTGGCTACGGGCCTGGTGGGAGGGCATGTGTTTTAGGGCCTATCTGGATGAGCCCTTTGTCACTTGATGATCTTTCGGGATAGACATACCCAGACCCTGTTCTCACATAGCTTGCCACTACTTTTCCTCTGTTGCTATCTCCTTGTAAATCAATTTAGTGGGGATGAGAGAGAGGGCCTTCTCATTGGTGACTCCCAGCTCTGGAATGCCCTCCCTAAAGAAATTAGATTAGCCCTCCCTCTTCAAGCCTTTCGGGTGAGTTTAAAAACATGGCTCTTCAGACAGGCCTTTGATCCTGAGTAATCTATGGTCACCTTGTTGAACCACTGCTCCGCACTTGGATTGTTACGGCAGATACGCGGCCTACCACAGGTTCTACTGCATTTTAGGAATTTTTATAATTTTTATAATTTTATACTCTTATAATTTAATTAGTCGAATTTTATATGCGCTATTGATTTTACTTATGTCTTTGCATTTATTCTTGGGTATTGTTTTTTATATGAGGCACTTGGAGTGCTTCTGTGAGCCGCTCTAAGCTCCAAGTTCATGTATTTATGGGTTTCCTTTAAATGCAACTTCCAGTCCATTGTGATATTTTTGTGCAAATGTATTTGTGCAGATAGTGAAATATATGGTTTTTTCCCCCTGTCTTTTCAAAATACAGCCTGGAGAAAAGTGGTGGATATGTGAATGTACCCAAGCCGTATGTATTGAAGATGATAAATGGATAATCGTGACTATACCATGCAACCCACCTCCCAAGCCCGTGTGCTCCAATGGGCTTGCCCCTGTGCGAGTCGTGAATGATGATGGGTGCTGCTGGCACTGGGAATGTGACTGTGAGTTTGCATATAACATCTGCCGATGTTCACTTAAAATGCTGCAGCTAGTAAGGGGGAAGGGATTGTATGGAATACAGAGTGGAATGTGATAATATAGTTGTGTCTTCAGTGGTTAATTTTAACTTAAAACAGGAATGAGGTTGTCAGTCATATGTGGGGGTGGTGTCTATCCAAGCCACACAATCTAGGATTTTGTTTCGGGGGGGGGGGGGCGGGGCGGGGGTGAGTTTGGTTGGGGGGGGCTGAGTCTGAGTGAAAGAGTGTCTACCCTAGCAAACCTTTTGTATTGTTACCCCAATACCCCCATGCATATGGGATATATTGAGCATGGTGATCAGATCATGATATGAATAAACATAACAGTTTAAATAATGTACCAGTAAGGCCTTCTCGTGGACCACCATGAGAATTTCAGGGGGGGCTGAAACCCCCCAAGCCTCCCCCCTGGCTCCATGTGTTTGAAATTGTACTAGACAAAATGCCTTTCTATGATCACACAGCAACAAAGCTATATATCTCTATGCTTTTGATGTGAGGGACTCCAAATCAGAAAAAGCAGCTTCTATAAAAGCTACTGGACTGATTTCTGACTTTTTAGAAACCCACCAGGAAGATAACCATAGAAAGGTTGAAATGCCATTGAAACTCTTTATCCATACATTCATGGTGGCACCATTGTATCTCGTGATAGAGGAATGGATAGGCATCTTCCCGAGCCTACATTGTACCTAAAATAATGTATGTGGTCAGCCATGTATACAGAGACACATATGCACCATTCTCATTTAGCACAGTTTCTTCCTTTGAAAAGGGGTAACTTGTGCAAATCTAGTGACAGCACACATTGATATCTGTGCAAATGATATGGATATTCTTTTTGATGAGCAATAGAATCAGAAGACAATGTTGTCCACCTAATTTTCAGCTGCATCAGTGAGATCACTAGTACAAAAAGACTGCATCAGATGTTCAGAAAAATTAAGAGTGGAAGATGTTGTTAAGTGGAATTTTTGAAGCTCTATTTCATTTTCCTCCATCTGTGTTATCTTCCCATAAAGGTAGATATACATAAAAACATGCAGAGAGAGTTATGAAGTCATATTTCTTTTCTTTTCAATACTTTCTGATGTGTGATAGTTATCCAATTTTCATTTTGTTAAACTTTCTGCTCTGTGCACCACAATTAGAAAAGTCATGATACTTTCTGAGATAAAGCCACATGAAAATTGCATTTCCCGTACTGCAGGTCAAAGACTTCAGCTGTTTTAGAGTCTTAGCTAATTATGTTGTTAAGGTGTAAGTAACACTATATTTCCCCAAATCTCAAACCATAATGGAAATGCATTTGGGAAGGTAACAGCATGAAATGTCAAGAGAGGAAGTCCTATTGGCTCCTAAGCAGTTTGGGAGGCAGCAGCTTTCTCTAGTGGTGGAAATGACCCCCTTTGCTACTTTTCTGCTGCTGTTGCACATCATTTGTCAAAAATGTCTGGTGAGGTCAGTGAAATTCATAGTTTCATAGACCATCCTCAGTTTGATAGACCATTACTTTCTTTAGTGAGTCCAACAATATTTTATATCTAGTCAGTTACCATTTTCGATATCAAACTCCACATTCAGTAGATTTTATTTTCAGTATGAGTGCTGTTAGGATATACCGTCTTTACTGTTACAAAGTTTTTATTCATGCTCTTCTGTGTGCTTCCAGACAAAAAGCTTATCAAATGCTCTTGTCTTTCTAAAGGCTATTGCACTGGCTGGGGAGACCCACATTATACGACGTTTGATGGCATCTACTACAGTTACCAAGGCAATTGTACTTATACTTTGGTGGAAGAGATTCATAAAACCATTGACAACTTTGGAGTGTATATTGATAATTACCACTGTGATTCAAGGGAGGTTGTCTCCTGTCCACGCACACTCATTGTCAAACATGAGACCCAAGAAGTGCATGTGAAAACAGTCAGAATGATTCCTATGAAATTAGAGGTATGAGCAAAATGACCTTTATTTCAGCACAGAATGGCTCCTGAGATTTAGCAACAGTTACTAATTTTGTCTTCCTACAGGGCATATATATGTATGGAACTGTGGGAGATATTTGGGGTTGCAGCATTTTTTCTAAATCAGGTTATTAATATGGATAATCCTATTCTACTGGTTGAGAACTGAAACAAATTATGATCTAGAGGGGTTTTTTAAAGCATGGAAACACATTTAAGGCTTTCCCCATTCTTAGAAATTCCAGGCACAACTCTGGCTACATATCCCCATTTAGATTAACGATCAGTGTGCAATAAAATGCCCCTGGAGCTCTTGATTAGGCAAAGAGTGATGGACATCTCCAACCTTCTGCAGTGGGCTACCCACCTCCTGATTGATTATGATCTCAGAAGGATTCCTTATCCTTGTCTCCACGTTTGCTCTAACAACAACTCAGGAAAACCTTGTGCCATGGCTTCTCCTTTTTATCTCTTACTGACATGCCTTCAAGCAGTACCCATTTCCCATTTCTTTCCTCATCACCATAACTGTGGTTACAGCCCTTTGTAAACACCGGTAGGTATTAACTAGGGATGTGCAAAACTTTGTGTTAAAATAGTTTATCGTATTTAATTTGTATGGTTTGTATAGATAAACAGATATTAAGAAACACAGGGGGGGGGGGCACAGAAACATAAGAATCGAAACACCCAATACATTTGTTTAAGTTCTGTAATCCTTGGAAGCTTCCTAAAGTCAATTTCATTTTCAGTGCAAGTGAGGCGAAGCCAGAGGCCCCATTCTTCTTTAAATTCAGAAAAGGCAGACTGCCTCTCACCATGAGGAAAGTAGTTGGGCAGGATGAGCTAAGTGAACTGAAAAAGAGACAGAGTGCACAGAATTCTGGGAAAAGTAGTTTGGGAAGACAAGGAACCCTATGGCAGAGAATTAAAAAGACCCTGCCCTAAACTACATTTCCCACAATTGTGCTCAGCAGCAGAAAGCTCCAATCAAGACAGGGGAGAGAGTTGCCCCTCCAAGCAGCAGCCTGAGTTCCAAGAAATAATTAAATCTGCAAAGATGACTGACTAATATTTCAATACTATTAAGATATGTGCTGGACTGGAAAGAAATCCCTAAATTGAAGTTCTATGGGTTAATATGTTGTGTTTATCTCTGGTCTTGGTAACCTTGGCAACCTTCTTGTGGTCAAATACCCGGAAGGTACAACTGCCTACTTATTTCACATTTGGTTTTGGAGAGGATCCTAAGGGCCCCACCGTTTCATTTCATTTCATTTCATTTCATTACAAGGGAAAGACAAAATTCTAGCCCTTCCTCTTATCTTATTCTTGCTGAATTGAGTTTTTGTACATTGAACAGTCTGCAACTGCTGAACTACCACAATTTGATCACAAAAGAGGAAAATGAAGAAAAGAGAACCTGGGACATTTTAATCGCAGCTTTAAAAGTGGGACAACAGAGAATTAATGGGGGTTGTTACCACCAAATGGAGACAATAGGAGGATATGTCAGAAGCCTGCAAAAAAAAAAGTTAGAACCACATGTGATGCAATGGCTGCATTCTGCCTGCCCTTGTTACTATTTTCAAACTATTGAACATTTTGCTGCCACAATTAAGAGAGCTACTGTTTCATTGAGCATTTTCGAAACATAATTTGTCTTAGCATAGCTAGATATTTACTTTAATTAGCCAAACAGATAATAAGGTTATTAATTGATGTTTAATAAGTTATGTTTTAACTGTTAGTTTTTAATTGTAATTATTCATATATATGTCTGGATGGCATCAAATTGCTGCCTGTTGTAAGGCCGCCCTGAGTCCCCTCCGGGATGAGAAGGGCGGGGTATAAATATGGTAAATAAAAAAATAGACTCCTTAAAAGCAAGAAACCAATTATTCACAATTGTTAATCCTTCATTTTTCTTTGTTCTGTTCCAGTTCCACATTTTAATGTAGATTTAAACATAACTTATGTCCCTGTAAACATTGTATGCAGCTTATCTATGTTATTCCTTTCCTTAAACAGGTGACTGTGAATGATGTGGCTGTGGCATTACCTTTCAGAAAATATGGTGTCTACATTTATGAGTCAGGTCTAAACTATCTGGTGGAAATTCCTTTATTGGGAGTGAATGTATCTTACAATGGCGTATCCTTCACTATTAGATTGCCTTATCGTACGTTCGGTGGTAATACACAGGGACAGTGTGGTAAGGATTATTTAGCTTGTGCTTTTAAAATAACATATTGTAAACTGATTTTATTGATACATCTGATATTGGGTTTCTTAGCAAAAAGTGTTATGTTTGATGAAAGAAAGGAATATTAAAAGGTTTTGAAAGGGTGATAGAGTTCATCTAGCCACATTAGAATCATGATATCCGTAAGCCACTCCTCATAGGCATGGCTTGCAGAACTTTTACCATTTTCATTGCCTTGCTGTGAACTTGTTTTAGCTCATTGTTTGGTTGTGATGCCACAAACTTGACACAATATTCCTGATGAAGTCTGACCAAAGTAGACTAGACTGATACTATTAATTCCCACAATCTGGACACTATACTCCTATGGATGCAGCCTAGAATCACATTGGACTTTTTAGCAGAAAAATCACACTCTTCACTCATATTCAACTGCAATAGATGTGCCCCGCCACAAGCTGTAGATGAGAATTAAGGGTGTATCCTACAATTGGGAATAGAAGACATCTTTCATCCATTGTGTCTTTTTATTCACAGAAGTCAGGTCCTCAGCCTAGGCTATAGAAATTACCCGAATGAGTACAAAACCCCACAGAAGTTGCAAAGCTCTGTGATATGAGTTTAGAGCTATTGTTCCATCAGCCCTTCTTGTGATTTATTATAAATATACATAAAATATGTTTTCCCCATTAATTCATCTGCTTGTCATCAATCTTAGGCACATGCAACAACAATAAAAAAGATGATTGCAGGCTACGCAATGGAACCATTATAGACAACTGTATAACCATGGCAGATGACTGGGTTGTCAACGATCCCAACAAGCCCCAGTGCCCTCACCAACCACCTCCAACAACAACAGTTCGCCCCCCAACCTGCCAACCTTCTCCACTCTGTGAGCTTATAAAGGATACCAGGTAAAACATTAATTATTTTGACATCAAGCATTTACTTTTGATAGATTCGAATGTGCTCCTAATTGCATACAGTTTGATTTTCTTTACACTTACTTGTTGGTATTTTGTGTGATTTTATTTTAGAATTGTATTTAGTGCTAACATGTTTTATTCCATGGCAAGTGACTTGTCCTTTAAGATGTGTATTTTATATCTGTTATTCTCCCCCTGTTGTTTTTAACTATTTCCTACTGAAAAGTAAGAAGGTACAAGTTTGTATTATTGAAATACATACCTCAAAATAATCATGCTGAGCAATTGCACTCTATATAAGCACTACATCCCTGCATTTTCCCCACAACTACAAAACTGGTAACTGAAAGGATTCACACTGCCATCATCTATGCTACTGGCATATTTCAGTTGATTCTTCCCTCTCCTGATAGGAAGGGGGAAGTAGATTTCCTTGCATGGCATTTGCATAGCTGTATAGTATAAGAGGGGGCTACTGTTGTTTCCTGTATCACAGTGAGCCGGCACAGTTGCTGCTGAAATTTGACAGTAATATAGTAACGGTGGCATGTTTGGAGGCCACTATGGAGTTTTGGCAATGACCATAGCAACAGTAAAAGGAAAAGTAGAGTTAGATTAGGAAAAAAACCAAAATTAATCCCAGACAAAACAAAGGGATCCTAAATTAAGGTTGAAGGTATGTCCAGCAGTGTTGGAAGAGATTATACTCTGCCTGAAAACCTTTTTGCAGCTGGTGGATGATCTTGGATCCATCCTTCAAATAATAATGGAGATGAATCCAAATTTCGGGAAAGCTTATATTATTAGTTCTGGCCGTTAGACCAGCTGCACCTTTCCTAGAATTGGAGAGCTTAAGATGGTAGTGCAGATGCTGCTAACCTCAAGGTCAGATTTCTTCAATGCATTGTCCATTGGGCTATCTATGTCTGGAAACTTCAGTTATTTCAAAACATTATTCAGTTATTTCAAAACATGGCAGCTAAATTGGATATTGGTATATCTAGGAGTAACCATATTAAACCAATATTAAAATCACTCAACTGATTGTAAATTACATTTCTGGTATAAGTACAATATGTTGGCTATTGCCTTTAAATCTTCATGTGGTTTTGGTCCAGGTAACCTACAGGATTGAATTCTTCCATATAATCCTGTTTACATGGGAGGCATCTACTTCAGGGCCCTTCCACACAACCATATAACCCAGAATATCAAGGCAGAAAATCCCACAATATCTGCTTTGAACTAGGGGCCCAAGCATACAGCTGAATAAAATCCCACATTATCTACTTTGAATTAGAATATAAGGCAGTGTGGACTCAGATAACCCAGTTCAAAGCAGATCTTGTGGGATTTTCTCCCTTGATATTCTGGGATATAGAGCTATGTGGAACGGCCCTGGGTTAACTGTGTCCACAATACCATGTATTCCAGATTAAAACAAATAATGTGAGATTTTATTCAGCTAGTGTGGAAGGGACCCCAGACGGGCCCTATATCCTAGGATCTGATCTCAGGTTATCTGCTTTCAACTGGATTATATGAGTCCCCACTGCCAGATAAGATGGGATAAACAGAAAACCTGGGATCGGATTCTGGAATAAAAGGCCTGTCTGGAAGGACCCTCAGTCAGTCCAAGCAAGGCTGCCTGTTACCCAGAGGTCATTTTCTTCAGCCTCTCTGTAGTCTGTGACCTATTAAAAGAGATTTCTCAGCTTGATATGCTGAGTTGAAAGCAGTAGTAAAGATCTGTCTCTTCCAGAAAGCTTATCCTGGTTATTTTTAAATTATGGTTTTAAAGTATTTATTGGAGGGTTTTTTAATATATAGGTTTAATATGTCATTTTAGCTGATATTATGTTTTATATATTTTTTATTATTCCCTGCCTTGAAGAAATCATCATCAGCACCACCATCAGTTGCTACTAGTCATAATTATTGCACATTCAAATTGATTTTATTATATAAATATTTGAAAAAAATCCAACTGATTTATGGTAGAGTAAATTCAAAAGAATTTGGCTCCAAAGTTTATAAGAAGTATATAATCAGAGATTCCACACATCTCTGTTATGTTGTTGTTTATTCCTTCAGTAGTTTCTGACTTTTCATGACCTCATGGACCAGCGCATGCCAGAGCTCCCTTTCAGGCATCGCCACCCCCAACTCCTTCAAGGTCAAGCCAGTCACTTCAAGGATAACATCATCCATCTTGCTCTTGGTTATAGTTTGGGCTTTTACTCTTTAGGTTGTCAGCATTCTATAATGCAAACATAATATGCAGAGAACTCTGTTACCCTTCTTGATAATTTTAGATCATGAGCCTTATCAGGAGGATTGGATGTCCTTAGCCTGCCCATTAGTATCCTCAAGGCCTTATCTCAGAGAGAAGGCATGTCTCTTTTCTCCTCCTATGCTGCAAATAGGTCTATAAAAATCTCTTTCTTCATTAGTGGAACCTGTGAAGCTCTGGAGGCTGCATGAAGCAGGGAAGAACCCACTCCTCTCCGATGGAGCAAACTGCAATCTGTTTCCATTCTAAAGAATGTTCTCCTTCTTGCCTTCTGATAGTGTGAGGTGTACAGGGAGAGTTTCTTTGCTGAATTAACTCTCTAAGCACATTAGTCTCTATGTGAAGTGCATAGAGATTTAACTGTTTCCTTGATGAAATAAGCACAGACCATTCTGCACTTTATATGCATTATCTTTTTCTCTCCATCTAGCGTATTCGGGAAATGCCATGCTGCTGTAAATTTTGCAAACTACTATGCAGCCTGTAAATACGACAGCTGTTTTGTTCCTGGGCGTAAAATGGAATGTGCAAGTCTTCATATCTATGCAGCAATCTGTGCAGACCAAGGTGTTTGCATTGACTGGAGAAGCTACACCAATGGCTCATGTCGTAAGTATATGTCTCTATAAGGCTTATCCAGAAATGTTAGGATGATAGTAGACTACATGTCTTTACCAAAGGTTTCCCTCAAACACTATTGATTATCTTAGTCCAAACAGCACAGTGCCAAATAAACTATAATGTGATGCCAAGATTTGCAATCTCATGCTTTTCTCTGTGTGAGAAAGTTTCTCAATGAGAGATGTCACAATTCCAAGTCACAGCAGGATTGTAGACAAAGATTGGGAAAAGATTATGAAATATCAAGGTCTCACAATGAGATTTATCACATCTAGAAAATGGCAGCTGCCATGGTTGCAGTGGCAACAGGTGCTCTATAAAGAATTCAATGCCAAATGACAATTCGTAATGACATACGTCTGAATGAAAATAATTACACTAGCACAATTACACAAAGTAATACTACTTAGAACATGCTATGTTATTCTATGATACTGTACTAATTCCCAGATGTTTGGATGGGATCAAAATCTTTGCTGCCCTAAGGATGGGCAGCAGCTGAGTGACAAGGTTAATGGGGGATACACTACTCAAAATTATTCTCTCCTCTTTTTTCTTTCTGTTGCTTCTTCTTAATGACACTGGACGGGCTTTCCCCAGGATACAAAATAATCCTTTCTTTTCATTAAGTCAGGTTATGCAGGAAAGATTAGGCAGTTGGGCATGCCTCGTGGAGGAAGGTGCAATCAGCTCTCATTACTGGCCATCAAAAGAGGAGAGGCTATGGACAGAACAGTACAAATAGGCCAGATTATCTCCATGTTCCTACAGATCACTCTTGCAATTTTCTCTCTGTCTATGAGCCACTGGCTTCCTGTTTGGTGGATTCTGAATGTCAACATATAGAAGTAGATACAGATATTACTGGTACTGATTTTGCTGAATCTCTAATTTTATCTTTCTCCCCTTTTTATTCTAGCCGTCGAGTGTCCATCTAACAAAGTTTACAAAGCATGTGCTTCTTCTCAAGAAGAAACTTGCAAATCAGGGTAATTTTTTTTTCCTGAAAATCAATTCTCATTACTGTTTACCTGCAGGGAAGAATGTAATAAGTTTATGGTTCATTGGTAAGCATAGAATGCATTTAAGAGTCCGCAAAACCCAATATTTATAAATGCTGGGCAGTTTTGAAAGTACTGTGTCTGGCCTGGAAACCACAGATTCATAAGATCTGTTTACATAATATCACACATTCATCTGGCCAGGAATACAGTATTTATGGTGGGATCAGGGGCAAGCACATCCTGCAAATATAGTGTAATATATGATCCAGATATTAAATTTGTACACTTATACAGAGGTATATCTCTGTTGATAATACATATGCAAATAAACCTGATTTTCTGAAATGTTAATATCTTGTAGTGTAATAGGACGCAACGATACACAGCTAAGAGAAGGCTGTTTCTGCCCAGATGGGACAGTACTTTATGATGCTGCGGTGGATGTCTGTGTGAAAACCTGTGGTATGTTTTAGTTCTAATTCTTCTTTCTCTCAAACACACTTAGGCCACATTTCTATTTCCATTTACCCAGAAGTAAGCCCCAAACCTCAGTGATGCCTACTTCTGAGTAGACATGTAAATCACTGGCTATTAAGCCACCATTTGGGATTATGGCAATTGTAATAGTATCCTTCTCTATTCACTTGCAGGATGTGTTGGCCCAGATAATGTACCCAGGAAGGTAAGGCATATGCCTGTTTTTTCTGTGCTCACTTTCTACTGAATTCTAAGTATCTTCCTGGTCACATGGTCAAAATATTGTCAATCTATTTAGAGAGATGTTCCAATAGAAAGCTACAATAATTATCATTTCGGAGTATGTAGCATCATTTGGTCTGAACAAAAATTGCTTGCCAAGATTGATTATACCTCTTTTTTTATTATGGAAGAAGATTGAGATTTTTGAAAGAACATTTTAAAAGCCATCAATGGACATGACAATGTTAAAAGAGTACCATAGCTTATGATAATACTGAATTGTATTTTCATGAGGTTAAGACAAAGTGTCGTTTATATTAGCCAACCAATAGGAATGGCAATGAAGCTCCTGTTGAGAGGTGGTGACTGTTATTACCCCTTAACTGATCAGTTTCTGAGTTAGGAGTTAACTGGGCAGTTTCTCAAATCACTCCTGACACAAAAACAAAAACAAAAAAAACTGATCAGGAGTGTTGCCATGCCCTAGTACAAAATGCAGAGTAACTATCACTAGGAGATCAGTCATTGCTGTGGATTATAACACTACAGCAAATGTGTTTGAAGAAAATGAGTAAAAGAATGCCTACTGTGTTGCTGTCACTACCTACATCTTCAAAAGTTTTACACCACCCTCCACCCATTACTTTACTGCATTTTGGAAATTCCTAAATTTCCTAGCCTTGACTGTTTTTTTAGCAAGAGCCTCTGTCTAAGATATATATCTCTAATAAACATACCAAAACTTTGTGCTCTCTTCCGAAATCTTGACAATAGTTATAGCAGATGTTCAAAAAACTCCCTCATCAATAGAACTAGATTTTAAGTGTAACTTGTGATGCCACTTGTGTCCTTATATGCTTACTTTGGCTCAATAACAGTTTGGGGAGAAGTTTGAGTTTGACTGCAAAGACTGCATTTGCCTGGAAGGAGGCAGTGGCATCATTTGTGAGACCCATCAATGCCCACCAATATCCACTAATGGAACATGTGAAGGAGAAGGATTCTACAAGATCACTGAAGTCAATCCTGGTGACAAGTGTTGTTCTACTACCAGATGTGGTAAGTCCTTATTGGTTGCTGTTTGTAATTGAAATATCTGTACTGGAGTAATCTTATGGGAATGATAAACAATGTATGACCCTTATGTCCTGTTACCACCAGTTTCAAGCTGCTAGGATACAGCTGAAGGGGCCCTGTCCATGTGGACAGACAAGTCAGAAGGAGTTTTGGTTTCAGGTGTAAATCACTTGCAGGGTTTTTTTTAATATGGAGAAAACAAGTCAACAAGGGTATTCTATTAAAATAACACCTGGATAAAAATGCTAACAATAGGAAAGATTTCAACACAGAAATGATTTGCAAGATGCACAGCCCCTGCCCCCTTTAGACATCTTGGATCAGGATTATTTAGGAAGAGATCCAGTTATCCCTGGTATTTCATTGTTATTCTTTTTGTTTCACAGTGTGCAATTCCAGTGACTGCTCAACTAAGCCTCCTGATTGTCCACCAGGGTTTCAAGCTTCTTCTGAGGTTCCTGTAGGTGGCTGTTGCCCTGTTTATGAATGCAGTAAGTCCATTTTAATTGACTTTGGAAAAATGAAAACCATAAGTTTAACACTCTAATTGTAAGTATGTTTACTGAGGAGCAGGTTCATCTATTTGTAATGGGAGGGATGTCTGTGTTATTGTCCCTAGATTACAGCCCACATACACTTCAGCAGAAGATTGTACAACTGGAACCACAGTTAAACATGACGGGTTTTACCTACTCCCTGTGAAAAATTAGTAACGCTGAGTTTCCAGTTTTATGGAATTGTTTTCACCTTTTCCCAAGAATTGGTTTATTTAGATTGGAAAAGTACCTTTAAGGGTCCTTCCACACAGCTGAATAAAATGCCACATTTTCTGCTTTGAACTAGAATATATGGCCGTGTGGACTCAGATAACCCACTTCAAAGCAGATATTGTGGGATTTTCAGCCTTGATGTTATGAATTATATGTCTGTGTGGAAGGGCCATAAAAGAAGACAACTTTTAGAGAAATATAAAGTTCAGTCCCAATCAAACCATTATATTTCAGAATACACGACAGACTCTCTTTCAATGCCACCCAATCAGCTGAAATCAACCAATTAATCAAATGAAAATAGAAATAGAAAATCCAAAAAATCAATGTATTGTTGAAGGTTTTCATGGTCGGAACCACTGGGGTGTTGTGTGGTTTCCAGGCTGTATGGCCGTATTCTAGCAGCATTTTCTCCTGATGTTTCACCTGCATCTGTAGCTGGCATTTTCAAGGGATTCTCATCAGTCTGTGGATCCTCTGAAGATGCCAGTCACCAATGCAGGTGAAACATCAGGAGAAAATGCTGCTAGAACATGGCCATACAGCCCAGAAACCACACAACACCCAGTCTTGAATTCACTCAAGCTTTCCCCTTAAAACATTTTCTATTGATTGCTGCCATTTCCCAGAGCTGAATGGGTGACCTTTGGTGCTAACAGTCCTGTCTCTTCACCACTAGCAATAATGGAAGGGAAATGAGACAGCCATCCAGCAATCCAATCAGTCCAATTAATTTACAGTGTACAATTCTTTATTCTTTTAAAACTGTCCAGTAAATGAGGGGTGGGAATTGCACAGACTTCCAAATGTTGGACTGCAATTCCCAGCAGACCTATTCAGCAGCACCATTGGTCTTGGATGCTGTGAGCTGCAGTTCTGCCAAACAGAGAAAAGTATGCTAGGCAGCTATAGAAAAGGTTACAATTTTAAATATACAGTTGCATGGTTTTTAAAAACAATCTAAAGCTTTTTAATAATCGCCTTCTCTTTGTTTGTAGAGCCTAAGGGGGTTTGTGTGCAAGATGGTAATGAGTATAAGGTAAGATTTATTTTTCCTCTGGTGTGAGGGGCTCTAGCAGAAGGGAAATATTTGGTCTTTAATGTTATTTTATGAGGGGAAAAAATCAGGGTTAATTATCAACGTATCTATTTTTAGAGCTCAAATGTAATAATAAATTACTAAATATTTCATTACCATATGGATTTCTCAGCAGTTAATAGCACAAGTCTAAACCTGCGTACCGGAATCCCATATTATATTTCCTTGCTAGAGAGGAAGCCCCATCAAACGCAATGGGATTTAATTTGTAAATGTACATGAGATGGACAGAATACAGATAATATTCAAGAAAAAAACTTATAACTCTATGTGGAAAATTAGAATCTGCCAGTGATATATTACTATCTACTTTTACTAATCTAAATTAATAGAAACTGGGCAGTTCCATTTTCTATTGTTGGTACTCAGTCAATGGTAGCAGGCCTACCCAGACAGTTTTAATGACTAATTTTAAACTTGCACCTTATATTTAATCCCTTTTTTGTGTATTTTAATGTATATTTTGTGGAAACATGCTTTAATATATTTTTTTTAAAAAATGTTTTTAGGTGAATGTGTATTGTAAAATAGGACTCTAACTTACAATTTAAAGGAACAATACAATTGAAAACATACAAAAATGAACATTAAAATATAACTAAACTATTAATAGTATAGTTAAAAGAATAGACTTCAACTAAAATGTTGTAACTCACCTTGAGCCATGAGGAGAGGAGGGCAAGAAATAAAATTATTATTATTATTATTATCATTATCATCATCATCATCTTAATTGCTGCAATATTTGTAAGTCTTCCTGTACATTCCATTGGTTTATTGGAGGAAAACCTCACAGAGAAATGGCATCAAACCTGAAAAATGTTCCTAAAATACCTTCAAAATGTCTAATAAAAGTAACTTTTGAAACTTGCTGGAAAGCAAATAAATGTGCATAGCTTCACTCATATTTATCTTATTGTTGAGATGTAGCTTTCCTACTCAGGCTCATTCCCTCCTTATCCTCACCATCAAATAACTATTGAATAGTGGATAATTTGCTTGCCATTCTGGATTTAACCAGAATTTAAGCAGGTCTCTTCTACATTTTTGTTTTGCTAACATTTTGTGTCTTGCTCCTGTGTTCCAGCCTGGTTCTGAAGTCGTAGGAGCGAAGTGTGAGCAATGTCTATGCACTCACAATCAAGACAAGAAGACACAATTGAATATCATAACCTGTGGCCATGTCCCATGCAATGTGACATGCGAACAAGTAAGAATCAACTACTTCAAAACAAGCACACACATAAATGAATGAAAGCGCCTGTACAAAGCAGGAGGACCTATACATATTTGTGGAAGATTGCTGTAAAATGGGGACTGAATGTTTAGTTTTCTGCTGATGGGACAGTCAAGAGCACCACATCAGTCTCTGTTCCTTATAAATAGCCACATCGCCAGCTTGCATAGTAGATTGCATAGAATACACAATGCCATAAATGTATAGGGATTATACACTTATGGCAATGGGTTAAACGCTTGTGCTGGCTGAACTGCTGACCTGAAGATCAGTAGTTCAAATCCACGAGGCGGGGTGAGCTCCCATCTGTAAGCTCTAGCTTCCCATGGAGGGCCATGAGAGAAGCCTCCTACAGGATGGTAACACATCCAGACGTTCCCTGGGCAATGTCTCTGTAGATGGCCAATTCTTTCACACCAGAAACGACTTGCAGTATCTCAAGTCGCTTCTGACACATTAAAAAAATTATGTAGCCAGAAAGACACTACCATGCAGAAATCCATGCATGGTAAGTAAAAGTAAGTAAAGTAATCCATGCATGGTAAGTAAAAGCATGGTAAGTAAAAGTACCATGCAGAAGGGACTATCGGTAGTCTCAAGGGGAGGGTCAGCACTACCATAAGCATAGGGAGGTAACTGCTTCAGACAGCAGATAAACAGAGGTGGGGTGTTGACAGGCAGAGCTGTGTGTGGCCCATCAGCTCTTCTGCTGAATAGAGAACCAGTTAAAAATATTATCCCGTGACCAGAGCTGACATGCCAGTCACAATGACTTCTGTGCATAGAATATTGGAAGGGTTCTTCTTTGTCTCTTCCAGCAAAATCAATCAATCAACAAAATAAATCAATATATCTAATTTGGTTTTATTTAGGAAAATATTTGTAGAAGTGCAAAAAAATAATTTGGATGAAAAACATAGATATTGTGGAGGAGAGAACAAAAGCAACCTAAATAGTGCTGAGTGTTGGGAGGAAAGGGAATTGAACAGAAGAGAAGAGAGCAAAGCTAGTTGGATGAAGGCTGAAAATGACACACGGCAACATTTTGCTGGAGATTTTACCTGTCCAACATAATTCTGTGCAGGGCCAGAACTATCATTAGCTATAGAGAAGTCATGAGCACAGGCAGCAGATGATTAATTATTTTGTTTTTACTTTACCTTGACTTCGTGTATATGCGGACACTATCTATCACTTTGCTCCAGGTAGACCTGATTGTGTCTCTTTTTCCCCCCTAGGGATATTCTCTCATATTGTACCCTGGTGAATGCTGTGGAAAATGTGTGCAGACATATTGTGTGGCACAAACAAATGAAAAGGCTCTCCTCTTAAGAGTAAGTATGTTGCACTGATTTCGTTGTAATTTGTTAATATCTGCTGCATGAAAAAATCCCAATTACTACAGTTTTTTTTAAAAAATGATAGGATATTTTCTCATAAATATATAACATTCACCCTTAGTCCCTTGCATTACTTCCCGTCTTCAAGATTCTAAAGTCTCTCTCTATCAAATTTGTCTAAGGGGATGTTCAGTTATTTTAGAAACAAAAGAAACTATTGTATCCCTCCTGTTTTCGGTAAATATAAAGGGGATGAAAGCAAAAATAATAGTGCAAACATTGATTAAGCACATTTATTTTTACATTACACTTCATTTTCTTTTTCAATAATACCTTGACTGTTCTTCCTGATATGTGTCTGGGATAATGCTCATAACTACAAGAAAAATAGTACAAGAAAAAAATTCATAACTTCTTGGTTGAACAGATAATAGTTATAATTAACAGAAGACAAGACAGGTCTCCCCTGAACATTATAGGATATGGCCTCCTTGTTCCTACAGTGGAGATTCTTTGTCCAATCTGAATGAAATTTGTCATTTCGAATGGCCAGGGAGGGTGGCAAAATGTGTTTTTTAACCTTTCTCAAAAGCCATACCACTACAATGACTACTCTGTTACTAGTGAGGAAAAATGCCTATGGAAAACATGAAGTTGTTTAGCCAACCTAAGTTTGTCCCCTTTTGTTATCCAGCCTGGTGAACAAATGAGTGATCCGAAAGACAACTGCACTGTTTACAGCTGTGTGAAGATCAATAACCAGCTGATCTCTTCCACTTCTGTGATTAGCTGCCCACCGTTTAATGAGGAGAGATGTGAACCTGTGAGTGAATGTTCACTATGTGCATTGATTTTGTGAAAACTTCTGGTTCGATTCTGAGTCACTGTGAGCAAGAAATAGTACAGCTGGGTTTTCTGTTATACCCTACAAATATCTATAATTTAAAATGTGTAGGGAGGTGGATCTGAAAGAAGATTCAGCTAGATGCTTGATTGATAGGTATAGACTTAGCCTGGAGAACGTTTGGTCTTCAGAATGTTTGGACCACAAGTCAATAATCCTTCACCATGGGCCATGCTGAGTGAGGCTGGTGAGTGTCAAAAGCCTCTTAAGGAGCAATTGCCCATTCTTTATATATATATAGTAATTGACATTAGAAGCCAGCAATTATTAAATGAGAACATATTCTATTCACCTTTTAAGGTGAATAGAATAGTCAGGTTTGGGGCATTATCAGTTTAATGCTTTAAATAACTTTTTTCAGGATAGTTATACATCAGCTTCTCTTAATAAACATTTACAGAATGTTTGCCTTTTTGTGACACTGAAGTAACAAGACATGGGTTATAAATTATTACATATGTGAGGGTGACCTGGTTATTACAGTATAGAGCTGGATCACATTTGTTTACAGTGTGAGGTTTTGCTGTTCTAGGTGGATGCAAAGTTAAATAATGCAAATATTATTTTCTAGGGCACCATTTCATTTTTGCCTAGTGGCTGTTGCAAAACATGTAAGTATGATAACAGAATTATATATCCATTTCAAAAGATTATGTCATGTCTACTTCTCTTTATAACTGTCTGCCTCTCTCTTTAATCTACTCCATTATGTGCTGCATTAATGCATCCATACGTATACATGTGTATTCTGCTAATTGATGATATAATATGTTTTAAATATTTGTGACAACTAATATATATAAATATTTTCTAGAGCCAGAGAATTATAAACCTGAGATATTGAACTGAAATTGTTTACTTAAAAGCTAGGGTTTTTCTCATGGGAATGAGGATTTTTGAAACAGACTTACCACCTTATCACATAAGGGGCTTTTGGCCCCTTGTTCCTCTTCGGGGATGGGGTCTGCTGAGTGCCATCACACAATGATGGTTTTTCCCCAACCCATTGATCTCCGAAGTGGTGTTGCCAGCAATACAAGGTAAGCTGAGTTTTTCTGCCCTTTTCCCCATCTGATGGAGAAAAGGGCAATGCGGCAACATGCATGTGATAGGGGAAGGAAGGAGGACGTGCCTTCTGTTTTGCCAGAAAATGAGGAAGGGGGGAGCTCATCTGTATGATGAGGCCCTTACTCAATTGGCCTTTGCAGACATTAACAATTTATTAGAAACAGCTTAGTGGTTCGTTCGTTATTTTTTCTTTGTCCTTTCTACTTTTTCATGGGTAGTCATTTGAGAAGCCTATTGAATTGGAAATATATAGAACAGTGTTTCTCAAACTCTGCTCCTCCAGATGTTTTGGACTTCAGCTCTCAGAAATCTCAGCCAGTTTACCGGCTGTTAGGAATTGTGGGAGCTGAAGTCCAAAACATCATGGTTTGAGAAACTCTGATATAGAAAATGGAAATGATACAAAGGCAGGGTCTTAATGGGATTTTGATTAGGCACAAGTCTCTTCAGTCCACAGAAATGCCCTCCGCTACGCACTGACCAAAGAGGCCTCCTAAATAAGAGTCTATCTGCCCCATAAAATTAATGCAATTTGACACCACTTTAACTGCCTTGACTCAATGCTATGGAATCATGTGAATGGTGCAAGATCTTTTGCTTTCTGTGTCAAAGAGTACTGGTTCCTCACCAAACTAAAACCCCAGGACTCCATATCATTAAGTCAATGCAATTGAAGTCAAAATGTGTTAATTCTACAAGGTAGATGCATTCTAGAACCTGCTACAAGAAAATTCCAAAGGATGAGAAAATAGATGAATTAATTACTCCAGATCCAAATGTCCTACTCCATGTCCTACAATGACATGATGTTGTTGGGCCAGGGAGTAATCCTGTTGCATGGTTATCTTCACCAATTAAGACTGTGTTTTGATTTGGCAAAACATGAAAAGAAAAGGTAGCTTTTGTATGCTAAATTCAGAGTTTTAAAGGGTTTTTTTTACTACAGTACTCAAGTTTGCAGTCAACATGACCACTCACTTTTCTGCCTTAGAAGTTTTGGAACTGTAATCCAAAAAAGTCCCCATTTAAAGCTCTGGCTAAAATATAGGAAAGAAATCATATTTCAAGAAATTGTTGTACACATGCACATACAAAGTGATAAGAAAACAAACTTGGCACTAACTTGGGGTTTGATAGTATGGAGTATCCAAATTCACTTCTCCACAATGAAAGCATTCTCTCAATGTATTTAATAATGTTGCCCTCATATTACTTTATCATGTTATATATCCCTACCAACATAACTGTTGTTTTGATATTAGTGTATTTCAGTGAAGTGACCATTTTGTTCAAAAATGCTCAATAAAACTTTGAGCCTGAAGTTATTAAAATTTAATTAAATTTTTAAAAGAAAACAAAAGGAGGACATTACATATCACAAATTAGGTGTTTAATGAAAGGTTGAACTCTTATAACAAGAAGAAGAGGTTTCGGTAAGTGTTTGTATTTATATCTCTTCAAATTTCTTCAACAGGCCACTATGTGACATCAGAGACAACACCAACATGCTATCCTTCTGTAAGCAAGGACTACATTACTTACGAGGGCTGTCGTTCAGAGGACCTAGTTGCTGTGAACCAGTGTGAGGGAACATGTACAACTTCATCAAAGTACGTAAGCCAAAACAAACCAATAGCCAAAGCAAATAAATGTATATGCAAAGCATACTACAGCTATCCAATTGTATCAGATTTACTGTGGTACCTTTACTTGTGCCACATACAATGGTAAACCAAATAAAGATATGTATGAAAAGACTCCTTCAAAATAGCCCAGTGTTTTGGACATCCACAGGTCATTTGGATAAATGAACTAGTAGAATAATTTCCTTTCAAGCACAGTGCAAATGGGAAGTCAGTAGTTTTGGCTAATTTACCTGAATAAGGTTTCCTTGCGGGGATCTGTTCAGATTTTTTAGGCACTCAGTGCTCTCAGTATTTGGGGTCCTGGACTGTAAGGCCTGATCCTGACTTTCCTCTTCTCCAGGACTAAGAGTCAAGAGAGGAATCTCAAGGCAAGAGCTAGCCTCAAAAATAATATATATATTAAATTGCATGGTGCTGGTTCCTATTGTTGTAGGATGCATTGGTTTGTATTGGTATGCAAATGGAACTTGGAGCACCTTTGAGACTAACTGAGAGAAATAAGTTGATAGTGTAAAGTTTTGTACACTACTTCATTTCTTAGACCTACTTTTAAAAATAATTTGGAGGCATAGTATGAGTAGCTCCAGTTGATGCTTAATATATTATGTTTAAAAGCATCCCAGGCCTTGTAACCTGTGACCTTCCCAGTCACTGTCCCTATGTCTCAGGCTCTGGCCATGCAGTCTTGGGACTGGGATGCTCTTCAGCTGATAAACAATACTGAATCTGTCAATCCTACTGAATACAGTTTTGGAAATGATTTCATGTCTCTATAAAAACCACCAATCTCACCCAACAAAAAAGGCATTCATTCTCTCTCCTGGAGCTCTTTGGAGTCATTTCTCAGGGCTTCAGATGGAAAGAGAAGAAAGGTCCATTGCACTAGTACTGTGGCACTGGCATTTGGACTGGGTTGAATTGGATGGTCCATGAGGTCTCTTCCAACTCGATGACTTTTTTTCAGTGCTGGTTTAGATAACAACTTTCATGGCTCACTAATAGATGTTTAAAATGTATTATACTAGAATGTATATGAAATGGAAAAAATGGAATTTAGGATTGCAAGTAAGTCTAATATTGCTTATTTGCAATCCTAACACCCAGGCAGTTCTTCAGACATTGTTCCATTTGTTGTGCAAACAATTCAGTAACTGTTTTCATCTCTTCATAAAATAGATACTCTTCTCAAGCCAACTCAATGGAACATAAATGCAGCTGCTGCAGGGAGTCAAAAACCACCATGAAAGACATCACACTGATATGTCCTAATAAACAGCTCAAGAAGCATAGCTACCTCCACGTGGAAAGTTGTGAATGTCAAGAGACTGACTGTGATGCAGCAGAAGAATCTCAAAGACGAAAGTAGCATGGCACAGTCTAAGGACTGGAAGATGAACAGAATTAATCAAGAGAACAGTTAAAAGAACAGTAAAGTGAAGAATGGGACTGATGTTCTTAACCTAAACATCAGGTTAAAAAAATGTAAAAATTAAAAAAAAAGATAGCAACTTCACATAATTAAGCTTTTTTTTTCAGAAATAATTTTGCCTTATTTTCCATAGCTCTCAGAGTCCATGTCCTCTGATAGTTTTCTGTTATGTTTATTTATTTGTGTAAAACCAAACATGTTGAAGAAAAGGTTTCTACTGAGTGTTGAAACAAAGTGAGATTTTGTAAGTTGAACTGTTTTGAATCAGCTTCTTTTGCTTCTAATAATTAAAAAGCACATTTAAAAATGAGGTCTCTGCATTCAATTTTGTCAGTAAATGTGATAAAATCTCAAATGTCCCCAAACGATAGCAGTAAGAACTGGTCTTTGGAATTCCAAGATAACACAGTGAGTCCTTGGTATGTGCTGGGCTTTTGGTTCCAGTATCCCTCATGGATGCCAACATTTATAGTCCCATTATATACAATGACATAATAAAATGGTGTCTCTCATATACATTAACAAACTTAAACATTAAGAAACTTTTTGGAATTATATTGCATTTTTCCTTCAAGACTCATTTGTTTCATTGGAACCCCATGGGTTTTGCTATTGGTTGCTGTTCCCACTTTCGAAGTATCTATAAGCTCCTGCCTTACACCCAGACTTTGACCTTCCATCCAGTCACTTCACAGTTCCTTCTGTGCTTCTGACAGAAGCATCACTGTCTTCATACTGTACCCATTCCAGCCTCCCTCCCTCTCTTGCTTTCTCTCTCTCTCCCCTCTCTTCATAAGCTCAAATATACCAGGAATAAAAACCACACAATATCAACTAACTCAAAGTTCCTTAAGGTGGACAAGAGGAAAGCAGACAGCAATCTCTCAAAGTGCAGAAGAGCACAAGGCATGGAGGCACGAGGCAAAGAGGCTGCTCCCTTGAAGCCTTAAAGCCCTGGACTCTCACTCTTGCACTCCCTCTGGTGATAGTTCTTAACTCAAAATGCTGTTTTTATCTCAAAACAAAACCCAGGCCAAGTGACAGCTCTTAACTAAAAATACAATTAAGTTCAGACACTCTTAAGTAGAAGTTCTACTGTATTTGTAAGGAGCAGACCATGAAA
The DNA here is from genome assembly GCF_037176765.1 of Anolis sagrei. Classification (NCBI taxonomy): domain Eukaryota; kingdom Metazoa; phylum Chordata; class Lepidosauria; order Squamata; family Anolidae; genus Anolis; species Anolis sagrei. The sequence goes on from NC_090021.1 coordinate 242,675,846, forward strand.
GTGCATGACTAGAAATAGAGGGTTGTCTTTGCAAAGGACACATAGCCATTCTGAGGAAAACCACTGACCAATCCAACTCAAGAATAGAAGTGGTATGTTTGGACAACAACAGGGCCAGAAAAAATTGTGTGGCAGTGGTTTGCTCTCTAGGGGCAGTTCCAGACAGAGTCAAAATGCGGGTTTAAACAGTGGGGCAAAACCTCTCGTGACCTACCAGCAAGTCCACACACAGAACTGTAAGTCTTGGGAAATGCTGCCCCGCCATCCGCACAACTTACTTTGAAGTGGATTTTACAAGTCTGAAAGATAGAGGGGGGGGAGGGGGGGAGGACATCTGGCAGAAGTTTGTTTTTTTTAAAAAAATCTCTCTGAGATGTGCTGGATCCCATATGCGCTCATGCGGAGAATCTAATGTACACAAACAGATTTCTTAATCCACTTATACATTCAAGCTCTATTTAATATTAAAAATATTAGAACTAAGGAATGGTTGCAGGGAGTTCTAATTGCTTTCCAACTGTGCTTAGACTGAGCCACCTGTGTGAACATGGCTCCATTTTTGACAACCCTATCAGCAGTTTCTGACTTTTAGAATGTGCATGTGCACTGGAGCAGTCCACACCAGGAGAGCAAAAGAAAGTCACATGTTTTCCATGATAGCAGAGAGATATAGTCATGTGAAAATGTACAATTTTTGTCTGGAATTGGGTTTTAAGTACGCCTTCTAAACCTATGCTTTCCAGCTCTTAACCAGATTCCACACTGATTTCCCTAAACATCATTTAGCCACCCCTCCTTATATCCTATTTTTTTCCAGGTTTTTAAGCATGTGTAAAAGGGCCCTAGGTTTGGGCTAGCAGTGCTCTTCTCTGCCATTGGTTCTACTGTCCATTAGTCAAATGGCAAAATTAATTTCAGCTGAAACAAAAATAAGGTTAGATATGATTGTGGTTGTGTTTATAATTGTTTTTCCAGAAGCAAAGTGTCAAGGAGGGAAATGTTCTGGAAGATAAATTATATGAAGATTTTTTGTTGTGTTATATGTTTTTCACAGAGAAAAGAAGATTGAAAGGAAACTTGAAAATAGTGTTCAGCTCTCTAATAAGCTGTCATTCAAAAGGAGAGTTTTTATTTTATGTTCCAAGGGTCAGGATTAAAATGTGAAAATTGTAAGAATATAAATTTCAGCTAGATATCAGAAAAAATACAACCAATTGTTTTGACAATGAAATGGACTACTTCAAAATGTGGCAGGTTCCCATTTGCTCTTGGTACTTAAATAGAAGTTGGAGAATAATCGGTCATGGTTGCTGTAAAAACATCCTTAAGGAATAAAGGATTGGTCTATTTCAGTCAGAAACAACAAAATTAGTGTACCCTCTGTTGAAGATCCAACATTAAACAAGGGCATTGGACTAGTAAAGGGGTGATTCAACTTTGGTGGCCTAGGTGTGCATTTAGAATCATAGAACCGGAAGAGACCACAAGGGCCATCCAGTCCAATCCCCCTGCCAGCCTTTCCAGAAAGCTACATTAAGTGATAACTGTGGGTGTGACCAGGACTTCCTCAAAATCCTGGTGGACTAACATCCCACAACTTAAAAGCATCTGCTTATAATTATGCATTTTACTCTTTCTCCTCCCTGCTGGCCATCAATTAAGGCACATTATACTCCAGCCATTCAGCCCAGCTGGGTGGTACAAATACTTTATTTGCAATGCTACTCACAAATCCATTAGCTGTCACAGCAGGAGGATGACAATCAAAGAGAAAAACCAGCCATGTGTTGTCAGCTTTTATGCATGGCCCTTATTTTTGTTCCCCACCTTTGGACATGATATGTTTTTGACCGGAGGTCCTCTCTGGCCAGACTCAGGCATCTCCATAACTCTTCAATGATCTAGTGCCTTTCTGTCAAGACATGCCTAAGGATGAGGGCAAGGATGGGCAGAAAGTAAAATGTACTCAGTGAGGACAGCAGTTGCCACCATTCATTGTAGGGCTCACATTCCATACAACCTTACCTACAGCGCACATGACCCATCCAAGGCCCTACTCTGCTGCTTCGTCCAGAGCTTGTAGATCAAAAAGATTCATGATTCATGGCTTCGAAATTGCTCTATCTGCCTTGCTCCAAATTTCACAAATGGATCAAAGCATGCATTTCCCCTTTCTTTCTTTCTTTCTTTCTTTCTTTCTTTCTTTCTTTCTTTCTGGTGTGTGATGCATGCAAAATGTAAGGCACGTCCAAACATCTTCACTTTTAGTCAATGAGTAGTCTTGTAAACCATTGGTAATGAATAGAGATTGGCACCTCCATGTTAACTTCATTTCACAAAGATCAAACGTCCTCCCCCAAAGCTATTTGTCCTGAGAGTTTTCTGTATGCTTTGATACCTAGGGAAGCTTAGCAGTTCCCCAAGATGCCCTGAAACCCATCAGTCCTGTAAGTATAGAAGTGACTCTCTATATCTGATTATTTTTCTTTACTTGAAAAGAGCAATGAGAAAAGAGAGATGGTGTTAACCTTCTCTCTCAACATACATTTGTTTTAATCGCCTTGCAAAATACCTTAACCGAGCTCTAATCTCTATCTACATTTATACACATTGTAGAAAACTATACCAGGAAGAAGTATTCTAGCACAAATTTCTGTTTCCTTCTCTGTTTATTTTGTATGGCAGAACATCCAACTGCCATGTGAAATCTTAAGTACAACAGGCAAAACACAGGTTATCTACCTTTGTGACCTCTTGTCTTTAGATACAGAAAAAAATGGAGGGAAAACGTCAGGAAGCATAATTTCAAGTGCACCTATGACTTTGGGATTGCTCACCTTTCTTCTTAAAGATATTGAACAAAATGGGACTGGAACGTGGATGCATAGGTTAGTGTCTCAAGGCAGACTTCATGAGCAATGCAGTAAAATCATTGAAGGAAATCAAGACACAGCTTCATGCAGCTGATGAAGGTTTTTTGGCACCTGTCTGGATTGTGGAACACATCCAAGCTTAGTCTGGGGAAAGTCGGAAACCCTAACAGAATCAAAGCTTAAATGTAATGTTATGGAGATAAAGAACCAAATGTCTTTTATCATTCTAAATCTACAAGAGAAACAAGTTGTCCTCTCAGTTCTTTTAAACTGGTGAGGAGTCATTGTTGAGACTCCAAAGTTTCATTGTTTGTTCATATGCCAAAATAATTGGACCATAAACCAAGAACAAGAAAGAAATCACTTCCCAGGAGAAAATTGTTTAGGATGACTGGAATAATGAAAGGAAGCCACTTGTGGATTTTATGCATTCTCTGCAGTTGCTGCCACAGCAAAACATTGATACAGAAGGGTAAGAAGAAAATCTGTTTTTTCATACTTTTTGTCCAGATGCTATGAAATGTTAGATTTGAGCTAATTATACCTGATTCCCACATAATAAAACAACTATCAGCTGTCTGCACTTAAAACAGGATTGATATATATTGATTTAAATGTGAGTGCTTAAGCATACATTGAACTCTTTTATTGAATGGGATATGAAGGTGTTCAAAAGATTTATTATACCCCAATGTAAATTGGAAATACTGTTCTATTTCCAGTCAGCTATTCATGCAGTAATCTATGAAGTTGAGGAATGGAACCTTTGGTGAACTAAAACTCTCAGGAACCCATTTCTGAGCACTGGGCATCTCTAGTCAGGTCCAAACACTAAAATCAAATGTGCTGTTTCAAGCATTTCTGCAGCATTAAAGCATGTGATCACTTGCTCTGTTGGCATTATCATATTTAGACAAAGCATAATTTGGGGGCTGAAAGAAAAATGCATTTGGAGGCAGAATTTTTATTTGTGGGGTGCCAAGTCCCCATTTTGTCACCGGCACCATATCCTCTTGGCTTTCATTTTCTGCCACCATGTAATTTTAGCTGCTTGAGCTTTGCTTCATGTGTCTCCTTCCTTATCATACTTACTTCTGGAAGTGTCTTACAATGCTTCCACTTCAGCTACAATTTGGATGAGCATGCCACCCATTAAAGGAGCTTCCACAGATGACACAAAGCAACTTCCAACTGGAGTAGAAGCATCATTTGACACTTCACTTTCAACACAAGAGGCATCTTGTTGTGTTGGCTCCAATGGAGCCAGCACACTTTTATGCTGTCTGAGTAATGCTTGCCCCATGTGATGGGGGTAGCATTGCTGTGAGGGAGTAGTGCGCAGGATAACAGATTTGCCCCAACTGCTCTCCATTTCTATGGCTAAGGCAGGTGAAGAAGGACACTTCACCTGGTGGCTAATATAAAGAGGCCATCAATTACATGTACATTAAAGCTCTCGTTTACTTTCCTTTGTCCTATTTGGTTTTCAATCTGCTCCTTACTTTCCCATTTCAACTAGCAGGAGAAATGTAGAGAGTAAATTAAATAAATGGGACAATATGGTAGCCTCAGTGATCTACATAACTCAGGATGTGAGGTTTTCAAAGACAGAAGTAATATGTAAATATTTGCTATTGTTTAATAATTGTGTCACACTTTTTAGCCTCTTTCTTTGAATGTTTAGATATGATACTATGGTTATAAATGCTTGTATCCCATTGTATTATCCTTCTAACCTTCTTGATTCTCTCTGTAGTCCAACATGCAGGAGTCACCAGCAGTGAATGTTCCACTTGGGGTAACTTCCATTTTCAAACATTTGACCACATGAAATTTAACTTTCCTGGACTTTGCTACTATGTTTTTGCCTCCCACTGCAAAGATGACCACCAGGACTTCAATATTCAGATCATGAGGAGCATCAAGAATGGAACAGTCATCTCCTTCACTGCCACTATTGATGGTGTGCTTCTGGAGCTGAAAGAATCAAGTATCACTGTAGATGGGAATGCGTGAGTTTGTCTAACTTCAGTTCATGCATCTTGTTTTCTTAAGAACATTACTGTTTCTGCATTCACAAATCTGTAGCCTTTTCTGAGCTGTGAAATCTGATAACCATTGTAATAAGCTACCAGAAGTCCCAGTTTATGGGTAAAAGCAGAGTATGAATAAAGTGGTTGATTTATTGATACCATCCTGGAGATAATTCATATGGAATTGATCCACATGAGGATAACTGTGGTTGGCGTATTCCATAGTGGTAGGGTGTTAAGTCCACTCTGGACTTTACTCTGAACTTTAAATGATCTTTTTATACTGCTGAATCTGGTCACCAAAATGGGTTGATCACCATGGATAGCCCCCTCAACATTCAGATGAAGACCAGCCATAATTGGAAATTTAGTCTGCATACAATCCAAACGGGGTGAAATTAGAGTTCTGTGCAGGAATTATATTAATATTGAAATATTATTTGCCATGCAGCAAATACTATTTTCTGTGAGAAATACCCACATGCAAATTTTGCACAGAATAAGGCCCAACCTGGAGCCCCCAGTGACGCAGTGGGTTAAAGCACTGAGCTGCTGAGCTTGTTGATCGAAAGGTCGCAGGTTCGATTCCGGGGAGCGGCGTGAGCTTCCGCTGTCAGCCCTAGCTTCTACCAACCTAGCAGTTCAAAAACATGCAAATGTGAGTAGATCAATAGGTACCGCTCCGACAGGAAGGTATTAATGGTGCTCCATGCAGTCATGCTGGCCACATGAACTTGGAGGTGTCTATGGACAACGCCGGCTCTTCGGCTTAGAAATGGAGATGAGCACCACACCCCAGAGTCAGACATGACTGGACTTAATGTCAGGGGACAACCTTTACCTTTACTTAAGGCCCAAACTGCAAATAGTCTTTGAAACAGTGTGCTTTTTGAGGATTTTCTCACAGTGGGAAGAAAATGATTGAAATAGCATGTTTCTACTTTTGAGATGAAACTGAGGAATTACATCTCTAGTGAGTATGTTAGGGTCCTTAGTCCTTCATAGCTTCAATTATCATTAAAAATTCTTTTCTACTCAGGCTAAAATAGACAAAATAGCACCAGATATACTATCTACCTTACAGTAATTTTTCTTGATTACTAAGATGGAAATGTGAAGAAGATTTACTTACTGAGTGAAACTTTATTCAGTTATTCGCTTTAAAAAAATCAGGACCAAACATCAGCGTATTTCAAAAAGAGGAAATAAAGAATATTGCATCATTTCAGATGGAAAAGCTAGCCTCTCTGTGTTATTTACCAAAACGCAGTACGCCTCATTAAACAGCTATGCCCCACTTCATGAATATGAGCTCAAGGGAAAGAATGAAAAAGTCATATAAATTAATAGTGCATTTCTCGACAGAAAAAGATAATAATCTCTCTCATAAGTTTTCAGTTTCCTGAAGCAATGAGGAACACCGGTAGAAAACTGGGGCCTTTACATTACTATATCTGCAGCTGGGGGCTTCCCTCAGTAGCCATTTTCCTGCTTTGCAGCTTTTATAAATATAGATGTTCCCCATTGCCTCCATGAGATATTGTTCAGCCTCCTTGCCCAATGCATCAATTCTTTTAACTCTATGAAGGGCTTGGCCTCATATGAAGAGACACATTGTGCCAATGGTCAAACCAGTTCATTTAGATCAGTGGTTCTCAACCTATGGGTCCCCAGATGGGCCTTCAACTCCCAGAAATCCTAACAGTTAATAAACTGGCTTGGATTTCTGGGAGTTGTAGACCAAAACTCCTGGGAACTCACAGGTTAAGAACCAATGATCTAAATTGTATAGTTTACATGGTAAATGAGTATTCGTTCCAAATGGCAAAATGTAACAGGTGAAAAACTGCCTTCAGTGTAGATTTACAAACAAACCACAGGTTATCCCACAGTTTGGCAAACAGCAGGTGCTCATATGCATCATTGGACCTGACATTTAAATTAATAATTCTCTTAGAAATATTTTCAAAATGGGTTCTTCTTTGTACAATGTGCTTTGGACTGTTGGCTATTTGTTCTTTGCGGTCCATCAATTCTCCCTTTTTTGCTACCCTGTGTTCATGAAGTGTTGCATAATGTCACATTGAGATTCTTAAAGGAAATTATTTGGGCCATTGTTTGACAGAATTGGAACAAAAGTCAGCATATATCCAATTTATTTTAATTCTGACCTTTGTTGTGTTTGTCAGGCATTTATATTTTTCACTAGGGGTTTTTACATTTTTTTAACTTACGGTACTCAGAGAATTATGCTCATACACAATTGATAGAAAAATAAGATAAAAATGAAATATGGAGGCATTTTTTGCATTCCCATGTGCCAGCTGCAAACTCTTCTGTGGCTCCCATTTATTAGCAGAACAACTGACAGTTATCTCATGTCCTAAAATTGGTGGAAAATGATGTTTAGCTGATTGCAAACCAGCTGCAAGGAGCTGTGAAACCTTCTTTTGCATTGATTTAATGCCCACACAGCAAAATAACCTAGAATATCAAGACAGATAATACAAAATATCTGCTTTGAACTTGATTATCTGAGTCCACACTGCTATATAATCTAGTTCAATGTGGATTTTATACAGCTGTGTGGAAGGGGCCATAATAGTAAGAATGAAAGTCAAGACTACCCTCACTCATCCACGATTCAAAACATTCTGGAGGCAAACTTTCAGAGAATACTGCACTGAGGCCGAATTTGTCACAAGGGAGTGTGCTTATGATGTTGGAACCCCTGAATGTGAATATCAAGAGAATCATTAGAAGGCATGCAAGAGTGTTAAGCAGATATAAATCTTCAAAAGTTTTGTTCTTGTGGGCATGAACAAATAATGTAGCATTCTTCAACCTGTTGTTTTAAGGATTATTTGCAGTTCTGGGTTTATTCTGCAACAAATATGCACATATTTGTACCAGAAATGTGTTTTTTGAACCAAAAAATTTTTTGTCAAGAAAAAATATTTTTATTTATTTATTTATTTACTTTACTTTACTTTACTTTACTTTACTTTACTTTACTTATATACCGCTGTTCTCAGCCTGAAGCCTGAAGGCGACTCACAGCGGTTCACAACAAATAAGAACAGCAAAAATTCATATTTTCTCTGGAAAATATGTTTTCCACACAGACCGATTCATCCCACAGGTTTAGGGCTCCATTTTCATGCCCTTCAGAAATGGAACCCCACAGGAGTCCCAAAGAGGCAATCACGTGATGTACAGGCATTTCTGGTGGGACTCTGTGGAGTTCTGTTTCCGCAGCTCATGGAAACGGAGCCCTAAACCCATCTTCAAGAGTTTAGTAACACCTGACTCCAAACTGAGAAAAGCAGGAGAAAGCAGGGGAAAGATGGGCATTGACATAGTAAGAACATGGGGTGGCTGGCCATCCCAGAAGATGGGGAAAGATGGGAAGGAACAAAGTAAAATGATTCCCTCCATTTTCCCCTCACTTGTGGGATGAAGTTGTAAGTCTTAAACTCTGAATCATAGAATCATAGAATCAAAGAGTTGGAAGAGACCTCATGGGCCATCCAGTCCAACCCCCTGCCAAGAAGCAGGAATATTGCATTCAAATCACCCCTGACAAATGGCCATCCAGCCTCTGCTTAAAAGCTTCCAAAGAAGGAGCCTCCACCACACTCCGGGGCAGAGAGTTCCACTGCTGAACGGCTCTCACAGTCAGGAAGTTCTTCCTAATGTTCAGATGGAATCTCCTCTCTTGTAGTTTGAAGCCATTGTTCTGCGTCCTAGTCTCCAAGGAAGCAGAAAACAAGCTTGCTCCCTCCTCCCTGTGGCTTCCTCTCACATATTTATACATGGCTATCATATCTCCTCTCAGCCTTCTCTTCTTCAGGCTAAACATGCCCAGCTCCCCAAGCCGCTCCTCATAGGGCTTGTTCTCCAGACCCTTGATCATTTTAGTCGCCCTCCTCTGGACACATTCCAGCTTGTCAATATCTCTCTTGAATTGTGGTGCCCAGAATTTTACACAATATTCCAGATGTGGTCTAACCAAAGCAGAATAGAGGGGTAGCATTACTACCTTAGATCTAGACACTATGCTCCTATTGATGCAGGCCAAAATCCCATTGGCTTTTTTTGCCGCCACATCACATTGTTGGCTCATGTTTAACTTGTTGTCCACGAGGACTCCAAGATCTTTTTCACACGTACTGCTCTCGAGCCAGGCGTCACCCATTCTGTATCTTTGCATTTCATTTTTTCTGCCAAAGTGGAGTATCTTGCATTTGTCACTGTTGAACTTCATTTTGTTAGTTTTGGCCCATCTCTCTAATCTGTCAAGATCGTTTTGAATTCTGCTCCTGTCCTCTGGACTATTGGCTATCCCTCCCAATTTGGTGTCGTCTGCAAACTTGATGATCATGCCTTCTAGCCCTTCGTCTAAGTCATTAATAAAGATGTTGAACAGGTCCGGGCCCAGGACGGAACCCTGCGGCACTCCGCTCGTCACTTCTTTCCAAGATGAAGAGGAAGCATTAGTGAGCACTCTCTGTGTTCGTCCACTTAACCAATTACAGATCCACCTCACCGTAGTTTTGCCTAGCCCACATTGGACTAGTTTCCTTGCCAGAAGGTCATGGGGGAACCTTGTCGAAGGCCTTACTGAAATCCAGGTACACTACATCCACGGCATTCCCCGCATCTACCCAGCTTGTAGCTCTATCGAAGAAAGAGATCAGATTAGTCTGGCATGACTTGTTTTTGATAAATCCATGTTGACTATTAGCGATGACTGCATTTGTTTCTAAGTGTTTGCAGACCGCTTCCTTAACAATCTTTTCCAGAATCTTGCCCGGTATCGACATGAGGCTGACCGGACAGTAGTTGTTTGGGTCATCCTTTTTTCCCTTCTTGAAGATTGGGACCACACTGGCCCTCCTCCAATCTGCTGGAACTTCTCCCGTTCTCCAAGAACTCTCAAAGATGGTTGCCAATGGTTCCGAAATGACTTCCGCTAGTTCCTTCAATACTCTGGGGTGTAGTTGATCTGGCCCTGGGGACTTGAACTCATTAAGAGCGGCCAGGTATTCCTGGATGACTTCTTTCCCAATTTGGGGTTGGATGTCCTCCAATCCCTCATCCACTCCATCTTGCTGAGGTTGAAGACTCTCTTTTTGTGAGAAGACCGAGGCAAAGAAGGCATTAAGTAGTTCTGCCTTTTCCCTATCCCCTGTCAGCATTGCCCCATCTTCTCCTCGAAGAGGTCCTATCGCCTCCTTGTTTTTCCTTTTTCTACTGACATAAGAATAGAAGCCCTTTTTATTGTTTTTAATGTCCCTGGCAAGTCTGAGCTCGTTTTTTGCTTTAGCCTTGCGGACCTTTTCCCTACAGGTGTTGGCTATTTCTTTGAATTCTTCTTTGGTGATTTCTCCCTTTTTCCACTTCTTGTGCATTCTCTTTTGTGTCTTAGCACAGTTAGATGTTCTTTGGACATCCATTCTGGCTTCTTTGCACTTGTCCTATTTTTTCTCTTTGTTGGCACGGTTTGCAATTGCGCCTTGAGTATTTCACTCTTGAGAAATTCCCATCCATCCGTAACTCCCTTGTCTTTTAGTATCTGTGTCCACGGAATGCTGCTCAGCGTTTCCTTCATTTTTTGGAAATCAGCTCTCCTAAAGTCCAAAATGCGGGTTTGACTTGTCTTAGTTTCGGCCTTCCTTTGTACCTCAAATTGCAGGAGCACATGGTCACTTGCCCCTAAGGATCCTACCACTCCGACCGCATTAATCAGGTCCTCCGCATTTGTTAGGATGAGATCAAGAGTAGCCAATCCCCTTGTTGCCTCTTCTACCTTCTGGACCATGAAATTGTCTGCAAGGCAAGTGAGGAATTTGTTGGACCTTGTACTCTTGGCCGAGTTTGTTTTCCAGCAAATATCAGGATAGTTGAAATCGCCCATGACTACTACATCTCTTCTCTGTGCCTGTTTGGTCAACTGTTGGCAGAAGACTTCATCAAGTTCTTCCTCCTGGCTTGGGGGTCTGTAGTAGATGCCTACAACGACATCTTTTTGAGTCCCAGTTCCCTTGATTCTTATCCAGATGATTTCAAGCTGGTTTCCCAGATTGCTGTCTTGAATCTCTTCTGCAGCATAAGAGTTTTTGAGATATAAGGCTACTCCGCCTCCTCTCCCCTTTGTTCGGTTTCTGTGAAAGAGGTTATACCCCTCGATATCTACATTCCAATGATAGGAGTCATCCCACCAGGTTTCAGTGATGGCTATGATATCATATTTGTGGTGTTGTGCTAAAAGTTGGAGTTCGTCTTGTTTGTTTCCCATGCTCTGTGCATTAGTGTAAAGACATGTGAGCCCCTGAGATCTTCCCTTGAGCTGTTTAATTGGGATTATTGTGCTTTTGGTCCTTGTTGTGTTTGTGCAGCCCTCCGTTTAGCCTTCTGGCGATTCCCAGACATTATGGGTAAAGTAGTGTTCGCAAGGCTGTTGTCCCCCTCCCCCGGTGGACCTAGGTTAAAGTGCGTCTAATGAGGTTTGTGAGTCTGTGAGCAAAAAGGTTGTTATGTGTCATCAAGACTGATACACAGAGAACAATTGTTTTCCCCAGGGACCCAAACCTTTATGAATATTTTCCCATTCTTATGCAGATCCAGTTAGAGTAGTCTCTGCTAGATGTGAAAGCATTTCAGGAAATAGAAACTGCTGCTGCAAAAAGGAAAAAAACAACAAGTGAATATATCCTCATTATTTAAACAACAAAAGCTTGATAATTTTAGAGCTGTCTCCAAAAGTCTTCTGTCCCTCGTCTCATCTTGTTGTGCACTTATGGCATTTCATCCCTTGTTACACCAAGTCACACATTTCTGCTCACTGAGCAATGTCTTTGGAACCAGTTAGCTCACTCCATGTGCAAGGCCAGGCCAAGCCAGGTGCAGCTAGAGAAGAATTGTCTTCAGGCTCTATGTGTAAGCAGTGGATGAGATGAACAGGGTGAAGAGAAAGAGGAAATAAGTATGTCCAACCATCTTCTTTTTCTCCTTCTTGACTTTTAATTCTCGAAAAGCTTCTCGGCCTCTGGTCTAGAGGTTATGTAAGAGGCATTATTCCAATTTCCTGTTCTAATCCAGACTTTAAAGGATTTCTTCAAGGATCTGAAGTCTATTCCTAGGAAGTTCCAGGACCATGGAGATCTTCTTTAAAGCTAGCATGGAAAGGATTCACTACTCCAGTGATGTGGGAATATCCAGCCACCAGGTGATAGTAAGAGAAAATGGCTAATAATCTTTTCAACATGAAACAATTAATATTGCTATTTTCTAAAATGTCTTTATTTTCTCCTCTTTTAGAATTTCTCTACCTTTCAGCCTGAAGAGCGTTGTAATAGAAGATATTTACCCTTACATCCAAATCTTCTCTACACTAGGCCTGACTCTCAAGTGGAATTGGGGTGACACTCTCCTAGTATGAAACTCCAGTTAGTTGGATTTGTTTTGACACATTTTAGAACTGGTAAAATGTAATGGGTTGCCAGACTTCACACATTTTGTTTGCTAGCAACATTATGAATAGATGTGGCATGATCCATGGAATTAATTTTGAAAAGAAAAAGAGCCCCCCATTTTTCTGTTTTTTATTGTCAACAATATGCAAGAATTGTATCTTAAATAACTTCCCAGCATATGTTGCTACACTAGAAGTAATAATCCAATAGTAATTTGTATGATTGCAACTCCTGAATTAAATTAACTAGTCCAGACAATTCTAATTTTCAAGTCATATCATTACTTAAATCATCAGTGAGATAGATATTAATTCCACATTTAGAAACAGAATTAAGATCAGAGAAAATAACTTTCATTTGGCTGTATAATTAGCCTTCCATATTCATCATGGCTAGGGGTAGAGGCCCAAATAAAAGTGATTAAAATTAATCTAAGGAGCATATCCTTACCAGAATTTATTTATTTATCATATCAGGAGTGAACCAATGTATTTGAGAAAACACAAAGTTTAAAAATTCGGCTTTCTCTACCAGAAGCTAACCATAGAATCACACTGAAGAACCTAGAGATTCCCAGATATAACATTTTAACAAAATCCACAAATAATTCACCAGATGGCAAACAATCCCTCTAACTTGGATGGGCAGAATTGCAGTAATAAAAATGATGGTACTCCCCAAAATGTTATTCCTGTTTCAAAATATACCTATTATTAAAGGAACAAAAATCTTTGAGAAATGGAAAAGAGAGAATACTAACTTTATTTGGGCTGGAAAAAGAGCGAGGATAGCATACCGAAATTTAATTGATGATAAAGGAAGAGGGGGGCTAAGCTTACCCGATTTAAGGACCTATTATGAGGCTGCAGCAATGTCCTGGCTGAAAGAATGGATAAAATTAGAAAACAAGACCCTACTAGATTAGGAAGGATTTGGATTACAATTCGGCTGGCACGCATACATGTGGTATAATGGAGATAAATCAAATAAAGATTTTAATAAACATATAATAAGAGGGGGACTATTGGATATTTGGAAAAAATACAGAAAAGGTATGGAACCAAAAACCCCCCTTTGGCTGAGGCCACTAGAAGCAGTTACAAGACCAACCTTAAGGGTACAAACAAGAACATATAAAGAATACCTTATTAGAGCAAATGAAAAATGGAAATTAAAAGGGTGGGAAGTATTGGAGATTAATGATTGGTTTCATTATCACCAACAGCATGAAAGATACAAAAAAGACTTGAGGATTGGATTTGCAACCAAAGAATCAGAATTGGAAAGAATATGGGGAAAGGGGGATAAAGGGTTAATCTCTAGATTATACAAATACATACTAAGCTATAACATGGAGGGCAACAGAGTCAAGACAGTAATGTTATCCTGGGCCAAGGACCTAGGCAGACCAATAGCATTGGACAAATGGGAATACCTATGGAACAAAGAATTCAAATTTACTTTATCGGGTTCAATCAGGGAGAATCAATACAAAATGTTTTATAGATGTTATATCACTCCAGCAACATTGGCTAAAATAGACAAATCACAACAAGATATTTGCTGGAGGTTCAGGAAACAGAAAGGGACATTCCTCCACGTGTGGTGGACCTGTGTGATCATACAGGAATTTTGGGATAAGGTAATTAAGGAGACAAATAAAATGTTACATAACAAGATTTAAAAAAGCCCAGGACTGTGTCTGCTAGGTCTACAGAGAGAAAACAATAATCAAAAGGACCAAGAAATATATCAATATAGCTTTGCAGCAGCAAGCTTGACCATAGCCAAAGATTGGAAAGGGGAAAAAGGTCTAACCAAAAAGGATTGGAGGGAAAGAATGTGAGAATATATGCTAATGGCCAGACTAACTTATAACAGGAGGAATAAGAGTAATGAGGACTTTCTAGAAAAATGGAAGTTGGCCATGGCATATCTGAATAGAGAGTCAGTAATATAGAGGAGCTCCATTAGGAATTTAGGTTTACCATGAATAAGGATAGATAAATAGGCTTAAAGGCTTCATAGTGTTTTGGTGTGGGAAGTCATGGTGAAGGGTGCACGGGTGTGGGGATGAGGGTTCATTTTGTTTAGGATAGGGGTTTTGGGATCAGTGTAAGGTCTGTGGTATGTGTATAAAATGCCATGTGATAATTTACTGAATGTTATGGAAAAAATTTAATACAAAGCTCTGATTATATCTGCCATGATTTGCTTTGCTTTTCTGTTATGTACCATAATCAAAATAAACAGTTTTAACTATATATATATATATATATATATATATATATATATATATATATAACAAAATCCACAAATAATTCAAACCTGCAAATATGGAGCTATACACTATTGTGACATATTTTCAAGTGCCACAATGTCACACCGAGACATGATCAAAATAGTATTATATATCATAGTTCTGACTATTTCTTGCTGAAAAGGGGAAAAACTCAAATGTTTGTCTTTTGTTTATCTCTCCTTAGTTGAATTTAGAAGATACGTACAAGGGAAAGACTTGTGGTTTGTGTGGAAACTATGATGGCACTGAAAAGAATGATCTGATTATTCATGGTAAGCTGTAAGAAAATCTTATGAAGTTAATGGGATCATGATAAGTCAACAGGTGACTTGAAGGGACAGACACACTTGCATTATATTAGATGTCGTGCTTTATAGAGGACGATTCTCTGACCTTTAGGAAACATTCCATGAAATCCTAGGGTTTCAGTTTGCTAAGGTACAAGATCTCTCTGGCTGCGGTCCCTAAATGTCACTCTTTAAACCTCAAGTCCAAAATCCCATTGGATATTGGTCATTGCATCATAACTCTATAACTTACTGTGAAAGCACTCCAGTAGTGGGCAACTGTCAGGGGTTGTGGACCTGGAGGCCTCGGAGAGCTGCATGCCCAATTTATCAATCTGAAAAAAAATATCTAAAATGTGTTTTGCCCTCAAATGCTCCCAATTCATTTATAGATTATGAAGATTAATCTTTGTCCATCTCTGGGCCATTGCAGCCCCAAATGGACCTTTCCTCCAAATAGAAAATAAAGCAAAAGGAGAAAGGAAGCAAATGGTTCCCTTATACATATGGGCACTAGTTGACATTTCTCCTCAAGAATTGGCTTTGAAAGTTAGAGCTCCTAGTCTCAAAGTTATCCCCTTCCCTCTCCCTTTCCTTCCCCTCTCCTAACCCAACTCCCCAACATTTCCTTTACATAGATAGCTTCAGGAAGAAATCTTACCAGTTTTTTTTGGCCTCTAAATCTCCAACTCACAAAAAAAGTTTCAATTCAGATTGGATTTATTCTGTTTCAAAGATGCCCTGTTTCCATTAAAATATTTCTACAATCATTCTGAATAAGCCCAGTTTGACTTGTATAAGTTTGATGGATAACCTTGCTTTTCAGGGGTTCTTGAAATCACTCTAGAATTTATTTATGCAATTCAGAATGGAAGATAGTGCTGATATATGACAATGGAATAGAATAGCTGGATTATGATGGTCTATCAATAGTGTTGCTGCACCTGCATTTTGTACAGGTATATAATAAAGCATTTTTCCTAACTCCATGAAAATATAGTGTACACATTTGTTAAAATCCCAAAGCTCTGTTTATCAGTGAAGCACAAATGTTCTTTCCTTAAATTCCAAATACCTTCATATTCACAGGTTTATTTATTTTCAGTTAAAAATGTTAGACCTTGAAGTGAAATCAATCCACCTTCCCGTATGCATAAACACGGCTGGTATGAAGATAGCATTTAATGTTGGCAGTGCAAATGTTTACAATGCCCTAATAACAATGGGATTTTACAGGTTATAAGCTTTCCCCATGGCAGTTTGGAAATCTTCAAAAAGTAGAGGACCCAACAATGAAGTGCCCTAATATTCTTGGAGACAAGGGAAAGCAAAGAGACAACTCCTACCAGCAAGATAAATGCAAAAGTAGATATGTAAGTCGGACTACATTAGATGGTTATGTAACAAAGTGTAAAATATCAATGCCAATATAATATTGATTTCTGTAAAGTACAGTACATGTACGAGCTCTCCAATCTTGCTTTCAGAAATCTACGTGCAAAAGGGCTTTGTCTCGTTTTGGGAATTGTGCTAAAGTGATTTCTCTTGAAGACTACTTATCCCTCTGCATCGAGGACATGTGTGACTGCTCTCAGAAATCTTCTCATTCTGACTTGGTTGCAAGTTGTGTGTGCAGTACTCTCAGCCAATACTCCCGAGATTGTGTCCTCCAAGGTGGAAATCCAGGAAAATGGAGATCCAAAGAACTTTGCTGTAAGTCGATAAAGATGCTAAAGCAACATCAAATACTTTCTAGATCTTCAATGTAGTAATAATTGTATTTATTATATATATTTCCCTTAGCCTATGATTTTTCCCTGGCAATAAACACTTGCATTTATTATCTGTATTGTCATGGCAATGGCAAAGATTTTGCATTGTTTGATAGAGTGTAAAGTTATCCTAGATGGGAATTCTGCCCTATCCCTTTTCTCCACATGGAGAACTCACCTTCCTTCTGCAGAGGCCTTCTTAACACGATGAGTCAGTGACTAGGGGACAGCAGGAGCAGCCAAGGAGCATCCTTCTGTATCTCTACAGCCAAATACCTATTAACAAAGGCATCCTCTCAGATGACATTGTTACTAGGTATGCTGATGCATCATGTGTTCATGTCAAATCAGTCTCTATAGGAAGAAGGTGATTTTTCCATAAGAGGTATTATTGTGAGAAGAAGGTAGTCAATATATCCTTCTACAGTGACCACAAAAAGACGTGCTCTGATGTAATTCAATATTAAGTTTGTAAATATGTATCACCAACAAAAACCTGGCTGGTAATGTTGAAGCATAATATTCAGAAAATAACCATTTTTAGTTTTAGTGGGATGTAATCCCAGATAAATGTGGGTACACCGGCAGCTAGGCATGTAGCCAGGGAGGGGGCTTGAGGGGCTTCAGCCCCCCCCCCCCGAAACTCTCATGGTGGTTTGTGAGAAGGCCTTACTGGTACATTATTTAAACTGTTATGTTTATTCATATCATGAGCTGATCACCATTCTCAATATATCCCATATGCATGGGGGTATTGGGGTAATGATACAAAAGTTTTTCACTCAGACTCAGCCCCCTCCCCAATCAAACTCAGCCCCTCCTGAATCAAAATTCTAGCTACAGGCCTGCCGGAAGCCTTAGGACCTTATCACATTGTCTTTGGAAAGTGTGCTAGTATGCTTCCAGGATGCTTCCTCGATGGAGCCCAATGGAGCCCATCAAACAATGCACATTTACTTCCTGTGGGGTTCCATCCATGAACTGTGCTGGAAGCATCCTACGATGAAGCAAGGAGAACATGGGAGGCTTCCCGTGTTCTCATAAAGTAGAACAGGGAAAGTGTGGGGGAAAGCCATGCGGCAATGCTTCTCCCTGTGGGATGGGGAAGGGGCAATGGGGGATGCAGGCAACGGGTTCCCATGCTGCCCAGAGGATTTGCAGCACTGCCCAATAAATGCCCTCACTGTTCCCCAGCTTCAATGTGATGAGGTCTTAAGTGTCACACTACCCATTAAGATGAATGGGTACCCCTTGCGATTAACATGAGTGCCTTTTAATGACAGATTCCTTAGAATGTGGAAAATGTTTGATTTTTTTTCTTTTCTGTTACCATTGGTTTTATTCAATACTATCTTGGTGAACCGGTGATGCCTGGGATAATTTTAAAAAGCATTGTTTGTTTGTGCTCCAAGTTTAGTCTAGATCCAATGTCGGCTGGGTTCAGTGGGTGCGGGGATACTACAGTCCCATATGCCAAGGACAATCACCCCCAAACCTCACCTGTATGCACAATTGGCTATGTTGGGTCTGTGTGCCAAATGTAGTGCAGATCTATCATTGATGGGGGTTCACATGCTCTATGGGTTCAGGGTGAACTAAAACTCTCATGTGGGTGAATCAGTTCCCCAAACCCTTCCATTATGTCCTATTGGGTACCAGGAGTCTGTATTTCAAGTTTGGTCCAGGTCTGTGATCTGTGGGGGTCGCACTGGTCTCTGGACGTGAATGAAGGTACTGCAAATCCCATGATCTGTTGTCCATTCTCCCCCAAACTGCACAGGATGTAAAGTGGATCATGGGGGTCTGTGTGCCAAGTTTGATCCAGGTCCATCATTCATGGGGGTCACAGTGGTCTGTGGGAGATGAATTCAGTGAAGCTACTGCAAATCTCATCATCCAAGTACCATCCTCCCCCAAACTGCACCTGAAGTAAAGTGGGTCAAAGGGGGTCTGTGTGTCAAGTTTGGTCCAGGTCCATGATTCATGGAGGTTGCAGTGGCCTGTGGAAGTGGGAGGCAATCAGAAAGCAGAGAGAAACATTGCCTGCCACATGCATACAAACATAGTGTGCTCTGGATGTAGGCGAACTATAACTCCTATGAATCCCTCCAAAGACCTCCTGTATGGGGGTTCTGTGTGCCAAGTTAGTTCCAGGTCCATTGTTGGTGGAGTTCAGAATGCTCTTAGATTGCAGGTGAACTATACATCCCAGTACCTACAACTCCTATAAATCATGATGATTTCTCCCCAAACCTCTCTAGTATGTTCAGTTGCTGATCAATCCCTCAGTTTGCTGTGTGCCATAGAAAAGTGTAGGAAAGGGTTAAGGGAGAGGCAGTGGGCTGGGTCAGGAAAATTCCACACCAATGGAGAGTCAGAAAGACTGGGATGTCTATGGTGGAGGAAAAACACATAAAACTAGGATGAAATTGTCCCTGTAGGCAAACATTCAGTTAGGTGGTGGGCAGTATGGTGTTT
The DNA here is from genome assembly GCF_037176765.1 of Anolis sagrei. NCBI lineage: Eukaryota > Metazoa > Chordata > Lepidosauria > Squamata > Anolidae > Anolis > Anolis sagrei. The sequence continues at coordinate 242,695,069 of NC_090021.1, forward strand.
GTGGAGGACATTGGCAGGGTTCTTGTTGGGGCTTACTCTAACCTGCAATGTCATGGGAGGGAGGTTTCTTGGGTAGTGGGAGCTATAGCTGTTTATAGAAGTGGGAGTCTGTCTGTGAAAGTGGATAGATAGATAGATAGATAGATAGATAGATAGATAGATAGATAGTGCTGCTGTCCCTTTAAGAATTTCTGAGGGAGCTAAAAGAGTGAACTCAGAGGAAGTACTGGTTTTCTCTGAAAACTGGTAGTTTTCTTATGCTTCTGCTGGCTTGTTGAATATTTTGTTCTCAGTAAGATTTAATTTCCTTGAACATTTCTGGAATGGGGTAACATAAGTTCATGTTTACCTTTCAGTGATCAATCACAAAACATAGCTAAATGCAAGTTTTGGAAATGAGGAAAAGCATATGATCTAAGAACCAGACACCATTTGCTACTTTCAGGAGCACTGCTTCTAAGAATGTGCCAATTGTATTATTGAGTTTGCCCCCTGTGGCCTGAAAGAATGTGGGTGGAACATAATGGTTTCACCATTGACGTAAAAAAGGAGAAGCAGCAAACTGCTAATCCACGGGATGGTGCAAGATTGTTTTTCCCCCTTTTGTTTACATTATACAAGGTAGCAACTGGCAAGCAAAAAAGGAAACATATTTCTTTGTAACTGATTGGTGCAAAGCAAGTATGGGAAACTTACACTGGAAGGAAACGTAAAGGAGAAATAGAAGCCATCACACAGAACATTGCCATAGCATTTGTCTTAATATAAACATATATTTTCAGTGGTGGTAGAATTCAAATATATAGCATTATGTAAAAGGATTGTGTAGCATTTTATAGTCTTGAGAGAAAGATATTGGTCGCATAAGCTTATGTACATAGGCTTAAGTCCTCTTCATCAACCTGTCTTTCCTCTTAACTTCAGAGGAAGCAAATGTGTTCATTTCAATAGGGTCAGGTGTGGTTATGTAGTGAAGGATCCTGCCCCCCTTTTTTAAAGATGGTGTTAATGCTAAAGACTGTGAAAGCTACACAAGTTTCTTTTCTCTGCTTTCCCATTATTCCTGTTTATATTACTGTCTTACTTTTCAAGATGAGAAGAGAAGAATCTTCCTACTAAAGCCATTTATTATTATTAAACATTGTTCTTAGCAGAGTTATTGCCTCTTCTACCACCAAAGAAAATGCTCCCCCCCAAAAAAAACATCTGTTCTCATCACATTCCAGAAAGGCATGTTTCAGAGTAAATAACATTCACCTGGAGAAGTTCATCTTCATGTCACTGTTAAATGTTTGTCCATTAGAGTGAAATCAGTGTGAAGGGCTGATTTCCCTATTTACTCTGGGAATGAGTAGTAGTCCAAAAGGATCTCAAGAAACTGGTCATAATGATATCATGCTGAAGTTGAGCCTATCGTTTTCATGAAAAGAGTCTGGCCATTGTGTTTTATGCTAAAGGTGTCTATTAGGGCTGGTCAATTCGTTTCGTTAATTCGTAATTCGTTAAAAAATTCGTTAATTTTTGAATTACGAAACGATTACAAAACTTTTTTTTTTAACCTGGAAGTGTTTTTAAATATTGAAACGGCAGGCGCCAAAAAATTTTGTATTTCCGTCCATTTTGGAAATACATAAGATGGCCGCCTGCTGATGCTTGCTGGGAGCTCTCCTCTCTCGGCACCGGCTGAGCAAGCAAGCGAGAGGGCGAGCGAGAGGGGCGAGCGAGGCATTCTCTCCTGACGTTTTGCCTGCATCTATGGCAAGCATCCTCAGAGGTAGTAGTGAGGTCTGTTGGAAATAGGAAAAAGGGTTTATATTTATGTGGAATAATGACCAGGGTGGGACAAAGGACTCTTGTCTGCTGGAGCGAGGTGTGAATGTTTCAACTGACCACCTTGATTAGCATTTGATGGCTTGGCAGTGCCTGGAGCAATCTTTTGTTGAGAGGTGATTAGATGTCCCTGATTGGGTTGTTGTAGGTTTTTTCAGGCTATATGGCCATGGCCTAGAGGCATTTTCTCCTGACTTTTCGCCTGCATCTATGGCGAGCGAGAGGGGCGAGCGAGCGGCGAGCGAGAGGGGTGAGCGAGCGGCGAGTGAGAGGGGCAAGCGAGAGGGGCGAGCGAGCGGCGAGCGAGAGGGGCGAGCGAGGCATTCTCTCCTGACGTTTTGCCTGCATCTATGGCAAGCATCCTCAGAGGTAGTAGTGAGGTCTGTTGGAAGTAGGAAAAAGGGTTTATATTTATGTGGAATAATGACCAGGGTGGGACAAAGGACTCTTGTCTGCTGGAGCGAGGTGTGAATGTTTCAACTGACCACCTTGATTAGAGGGCCCGCCAGAGTGAGTGCCTGCCTTCCCTCCTTAATAATAATTTTAATTTCTCCTCCCTATTCTACTAAATTAATAATTAAATTTTAAAAATATTTTAAAAATATTGAAAAAAAAGGGCGCCATCTTTACAAAATGTTTTGTAAATATTTACGAAATTTCGTAAATACCGAACTTTTTTTTTGGAAAATTTTGTAATTATTTTAAATATCGAAACAAAAATCTGAAGAGAAACCAGAGTATCTGAAGAGAAACCAAACCCCAATGACATTTCTAAAGAGGATGTTTCAGAGGAATTATGATCATAGTATGAACTGGTGCAAAGTCCTGTTCACAAGGAAAAGGAAATTGAAAAGACAAGGACAAGGGGGAAAAGTATAAGAAGGTCTGTCTCAGCTTATGAATATGCTCCACCAGCATGTAGGAAAGCTCTTAGAATTTCAGTGAGGGAAATCTAATTATTTTTCTCTTCATTTTCACATGAGACAGTGCTTTCACAAAATGTGTGTGCATGTGTTCAACTACCTCTGCAAGCTCACTTCTGTGTTGAAGTTTGTAATTCTACTTATATATGACTGAACTCTTATCACAAACATTTATTTAATTTTGTCTGTTGTCACAGACCAAAAATGTCCACACAACCTGGAATATATGGAATGTGGAAACCCATGTGTTGATACTTGTTTCAACCCAGAAAGGAGCAAAATATGTAGAGCCCAATGTACTGATGGGTGCTTTTGTCCTAAAGGTAAGAATATTATTTAGGACACTGTTTATAATTTCTATGGCGCTTAAATAATGCAAAGTAGTTTTTGAGATGTTGCTCCTGCATTTGGGCAATATACCTATGGGACAGGTCTCTGATTTGTTCATTTTGCCATGGGGATGTTGAGCAATCTTTGATTTATAAAAGATCTCAAACCTACTTTCCTGTCATATTATCTGACCTAGAAACCTTCTGTGTAGAACTAGTCACACTTTACTACTTCATAGTTTCTATATCACCTATACCACTGGGAAAATGTTTATTTATTTATTTATTTATTTATTAGATGCACTTATTGACCGCCATTCTCAGCCCTTACGGGCGACTCATGGCGGTGTACAGTACACATAAAAAGACAGTTACAGAGGCCAGTATCAACAACATATGACTATACAACAAATACAAACTACATAAAAATCCACTTCGTCTCTTAGTAGAATCATAGCCAGTCTCATTTTCCTTATACCATTCCAGTTCTCATTACCGTAATGTTGTTGCTTAGCACTTAATTAAATGCCCTCTCGAACAGCCAGGTCTTAAGGCTTTTTCGAAAGGCCATGAGGGAGGGCGCCTGTCTGATGTGTGCCGGGAGAGTGTTCCACAGCCGGGGGGCCACCACCGAGAAGGCCCTCTCCCTCGTCCCCGCCAGCCGTGCCTGTGATGCAGGCGGGATCGAGAGAAGGGCCTCCCCAGACGATCTCAAGGTCTTCGTGGGCTCGTAGGCCAAGATGCGGTCAGAAAGGTATTTTGGGCCGGAACCGTTTAGGGCTTTGTAGGCCAAGACCAGCACCTTGAATTGGGTCCGGTAGCAAATCGGCAGCCAGTGAAGCTGGGACAACAAGGGCGTTGTGTGCTCCCTGCTACCCGCTCCAGTTAGTAACATGGCTGCCGCACGCTGGACCAGCTGAAGCTTCCGGGCCGTCTTCAAGGGCAGCCCCACGTAGAGAGCGTTGCAGTAATCCAGGCGGGATGTGACAAGAGCGTGTACCACCGTGGCCAAGTCAGACTTCCCGAGATACGGGCGCAGCTGGCGCACGAGCCTAAGCTGTGCAAATGCTCCCCTGGTCACCGCTGAAACCTGGGGATCCAGGCTCAACGATGAGTCCAGGGTCACACCCAAGCTGCGAACCTGCGCCTTCAAGGGGAGTGCGACCCCGTCCAGCACAGGCTGTAACCCTATATCCCGTTCGGCCTTGCGACTGACCAGGAGTACCTCTGTCTTGTCTGGATTTAGTTTCAGTTTGTTCGCCCTCATCCAGACCGTTACAGCGGCCAGGCACCGGTTCAGGACCTCGACAGCCTCCTTAGTACAAAGCTACAGCTTATCAATTCTTAGCGTAAAATAAGTATAACAAAAGCACAACTAACTAAGTAAGTAACTTTATTTTTATACCCAGCCAACATCTCTCCTCAGGGCAACTTACAAAGGGCACAAGCCCAAAAATCGCAGATAAAATACAACACATTAAAACCAAGCAAGTAAAATAATAAACCAAAACACAATCAAAACAACATCATAACTCAGATTCCCATCTTTGCTGCATAGCACTTGAAACCTCACATAAAATGAACTCAATATACAAAGCTTTTCCTTTGAAAAAAAGGACTGTTACTGACAGTATTTATACTTAATGGTAATGTGGTTCACAGAACTGATTTGAAATTTGGAGCCCTTCCATATGATTTTTAGTCACTGTTTTTATTACAGCAAGCATGTACAGAGTGCCTTTGTCTTTGTGATCAAATAGCCAGTGCAGGCTTTGCAACATATCGGAATCAGCAGGAAGGTGATATTTCCTTGGAAAAGAGCTATTCTTTCAAGTCATACTAGAGGTAGCATTACATTATTGAGATCACATACACGAGGGTACAATGAAGTGTACTGTATACGATTAATAGGGGAAACCACCCATCAAGGGCATAAGTTTTGAGAGCACTCCTAACAATACTTTCGTTAAAGTAACAATTTTGTAGTTTTAATTTTTAGCTCATTACTTGCTTATCAACATAACTAAGCAATATATTTGAAACAGGGACAATTCTCGATGACATCCGTGACAAAAAATGCATTCCTGCTGCCAACTGTCCATGCACCTACCAAGGCAAAATCTATACCACTGGAGACACCTATTCTCTTCCCTGCCAGAACTGGTACTGTTACAACATTGTTAAGAACTGTACACCAGAATAATAAAAACAACTAGCTAATATTTGGTTAATATCAGTTATGTACCCAGGTATTCCACTGATGATGAAGCTAATGGGAAATAGAGGGACCAATTTGCTTTTCTTTGAGAAGTTCAGAACTAACAATCTGAAGTGCATTCCTTGACAACAGTGCATTGGATCTAAAATCCTGTATCCATTTACTTAATAATTGCAGTGCTGGTGGAGGAGTGGTGAATCTATTCTAGTTTTTAATTTTTCACATCTGCCCAGGGTGTTAAACCTATTTCTCAACTGGAACTCAGCATCTCATGGTGTTCCTTTACATTTCTGGCTTAAACTCACATGGAAGCCACCAATCACTACTGGATGTTTTGGTAAAAGCATTCAGCATGACTGGCAATACAGATACACTGGACCTTTAGTATCCATTGTGGTTAGGTTCCAAGACCTCAGTGGATACTAAAATCCAAGGATGTTCATATATATATATATATATATATATATATATGTCAGGAGCATCCTGTTGTGAGAGAATTGGCCATCTGCAAGGACGTTGCCCAGGGGATGCCTGGATGATTTTGATGTTTTATCATCCTTGTGGGAGGCTTCTCTCATGTCCCCGCATGAGGAGATGGAGCTGATAGAGGGAGCTCATCCGCCTCTCCCCGGATTCGAACCTGTGACCTGTCGGTCTTCAGTCCTGCCGGCACAGGGCTTTAAACCACTGCGCCACCGGGGGCTCCCGTCTTAATATATGCAATGGCATTATAAAGTAATCTCTCTTATATAAAATGGGAAAATCTTGGTTTGTTTTTTGATTTTTTTAAAAAATCAAGTTGTGGATGGTTGAATCTGTGGCTGCAGAATCCATGAGTATCGAAGACCAACTTTGTCAAGTATGGTGTGGGTGATCTAATGTGGGCAACAAGCTACCACAGCAAATGGGCTTTGCTCCAACTTCATGAGCTGGAAAATATGGAGGTTTTATACAGGATCACAGCAAAATTACATATGCAGAAAATATACACACTTTTTTTTTTTTGCAAATAAGCACCCAAGTACATAGCAAGCATGATCAGTGGGGGAGAGAAAACCACAAGTATGCAACAAATTCTGTTCTATGTCTTTTGTACAGCTTGGTTAGCCTATTAAAAACACTTTTGTTGTTGCTTTGAGTAGCAGAATGTGCTTTGAAGAGATTTTCTTAGAAGAGATGCCTTGTAAAAAAATAGTTACTGCACTTGTGATTTTCCTAGGTTGAACATATGTGCTTCCTCAGGAACCTTGCATGGTTGCTGAGCATCAACATTGTTAGAGTTCACTAAACTTTATCATAAGGATCTGTTTTCAGCACAACTATGGGAGCACTTCTAACAATGTCTGATGTGAAGCATCAATTCTGACTTGCAAACACTACACAGCTGTCATGAAACATCAAAATATCTGGATAAAGGCTGAGATGAGACAAGTTAAAAATACCTTGACAGGTCAAAGGGACAGGTTCTCACAGCTTTAGGAATGCAGAGCAAAGGAAGATTTTGCTCCAATTCCTCTCTCACACACATAGTGTACTTTCACCTTGCATTTAAAAAGGCAAAGAGCCAAAGTGTGTTATGTTTATAAGTTGCCTGTTTAACATCTTACTTTTGTTGCCTGACTCTGATAAATGTTCAGGGATGGTCAAATAAGTTTCCATATAGCTATCCCTTTATCATAGTAATTACTCTTCCTCCCTTTCTTTCTTTCTTTCTTTCTTTTTGCAGTACCTGCATTGATGGCAAATGGTCTTGCTTATCCCTGCCTTGTTCTGGACACTGTAAAATAGAAGGAGGATTTCATATAACTACCTTTGACAAGAAGCAATTCATTTTCCATGGCAACTGTCACTATGTCTTAGCTAAGGTATCTTGGACTTTAAATAAAATAACATGTTCTATACCTTTTGGAAGTGACAAAAAGACCAGAAAATATGGTTATTCAGTATACTTTCAATTAAGTGCCTGCTCAGGTGTTTTGGTAATAGACATTTACCAATTGTATATTTTTTTTAATGTTGCTGTTGTGCCCCTTCAAGTCAGCTAATATTTTCCAATGTAATGCAGAATTAACATTAGCTAATAGGTGACTATGGCATTTGTGTAGTCAATCTACCCTATTGAAATGCTGTAAAACCCCGAATTTATAAGGATTCTAAAACAGACCCGAGAAAGGCATATAGGTCCAGCACAACCCATGAGTAAAAACTGTGCAATTTATATCAGGAGGTGGTTTGAGGGCAAAGTAGTCTGGAAATGCCTGAAGAGCAATTATGTAATGTACATGGAAAACATCTTTTGTGCTACCTTTTTGCTGAAACTAAACAAGATAGGATGACTTGAATGTCTGTTCGTGGATAGGGGACACAGTTCAAATACAATTGCCAACTCTGTTGGTTTTTTTGAAAAGAATGCAACATTTATGTTATGCAACAATGGAATGCAATCTCTCTTTTTTAAATGAGAGGAATTGGGTAAGGAACATTTCCCCCTCTACCTGTAGCATTCGATTTGCAGTGAAGAAAGGCTGGGGGCTTTCCAGAGAAATTTTTTGTGGTTGCAAGATGGTACAGGGAGAAGCCAGTGGAAATGTGATGTTGGCTTCTATTCAAATCTTTGCTGAGAAAAATGGTATAGCACTGATATATTAATAGTAAACATGTTTTGTCACATAAAATGTGGAGCTGAGCAACCAGGAGTTAATTCAGCATGCTCAAAAAAGTTAAATCTGCTTAAGGCATTGAACTCAATAGGGCTTAAATGTTTAACTGTGTAAGACACATTTATTGTGGGGCTAGACATATTTGGTCTTCTTCATATGGGGCTTTTTTCACCCTGTTCTTCCATTTGTTGAGGAGGCCTGCCAAGCATCATAAGATGATGCTGGCTTGGCCCCGCCTACATTCCTCCCAAAGTGGAAGGGAAGCATCACAAGACACTTCTTCCTCCACCACAGAGAGGAAAGTGTTTTTTTTTTTTTTACTGAAAATACATCACCATTTGCAAAGTTTGCCAAAGAGCATGATGTTTCTTTTCATTCAGTAAAGTTGAAGCATTTTCTTCAGAGTCTACTGTAAACACTGCACAAGAGATATGTGTAAATGTCTAACAACCGCTAGGTTACGTGCAGAAACCTTTTTCTGGTTGTCAGATTTTTCATGATCATTTTGCTCAAGGGACCCCATTTGCGGTCAAGATCCACTGTTTCAGAAGCAGTGCTCTAGGGAACCAGTTTGATGAAGTGGCTACTGTTTTGGACTAGTAATGTGAAGGTTAAGGAAAGAGGAACAGTTGCTGAACTTATGTTAATTCATAACATAATTAATTCATTGTAAGTTTTATTTGTCATCAAAAATTTCCCATTAGAGTGCTTCAGCATGATATAATAGATACAATGTAAACTACCTTTGTATATAAGTTATTTAAAAAGAGAACACTGAAAGGTTTGTCCAGATTTTCATTGGCTAATGTTGGTGATTTCACTTATAGTTTGAATGAGTGGTTATTGACAGATCTGGTCAAAAATATTACTACCTTCTTTATTTCGGGCCCATTAGACACTATGTTTAATGAACTTGAATTTCTATTATTTAACAGTCAAGCAAATGCTTTAAAGTATAGACCTCTGCTTTTGATAAAAAATATCAAAGAGAAGATATAGTGTTTGTTTTAGTCATTTGTCTATCTTGAAAATTGACACATGAAAAAATTCTCAAAATTATAATAATAGCACTGACTGCTTGATAGGTAGTGGGAAAGGGGATGTGACATTGTTTGTCATTGATTTTGCTTTTTCTCTACCTTTGTCAGTTCAATATGTCCTTGATTGTCCGATATGCCAATCATATTCATAGTAATTTTTGTCTCATTTTTCAGGATACTGGTGGATCTTTTGTGATCATTGGAGAAATAGTTCAGTGTGGCCTTTCAAATACTATGACATGCCTGAAAAATGTCTTAATTACTGTAGGAGCCATTGTAAGTTACTGAATTTAGGTCAGGAGGGGCTATCGGCACCATTCAGAGTACGGTTTCTCTTTGCATTGACGAAATTTCTCTTGCTTGTCTTTTCTTTACAGAATATAAGAATCTGTTCCTGTGGAGATGTCTATGTCAATAATGTCATTGCAACATTACCTGTAACTAAAGGTCTGTCTTTAGTTTCATCTACAATTCAAATAAAAATTCTATTGCATACTTGCACTAAAATTGTGGGTTTATTTCCTAGATGGTGTCATTCTCTTCAGACCATCCACATTCTATGTCAGCATTCTGACTTCTTCACGAGTACAAACTCAAGTACAGCTGAAACCCATTATGCAGCTCTTCATAACAGTAGATGAAACTTACCAAAATCGATGTTCTGGTAAAGTGCTTCTCTCATTTCCTTCATTCTTTATTTCCTTGGGTTTACTGAAATGAGTCTCCCCTTCTCATTATTTGAGAAGTTTTTTTCATTATATATTCAAAAACACTTGTATTCCTCAGATCTGAACTGTCAATAATGACTGCCATAGAGGTAGTGGTGATGGTGATTATGGTGATGTTGGTGACTTACATTAAATTGTTTAGATAAATTTATATTTAAATACCATATTCTCCAAATCCAGTTGTATAGCTTGCTTCTGTGTGGCTGGCATACTTAGTTTTCCTACCTTTCAGTGAGTATATTCACTCTGGAAAATCAAGTGTTATCAAATTATATCTGGGAATGGAATTACATGAGGTATTTTGCTTCCAACAATCCATTTTGAAGTGATTTTGCTTCAATAAGTGGGCTTGGAAAAGCATTCTGTCCTTTCCTGGTCACAATGACAGTAACAGAACTACCATACATGAAACCTTAGAGCAGTGGTTCTCAACTTGTGGGTCCCCAGGTGTTTTGGCCTTCAACTCCCAGAAATCCCAGCCAATTTACCAGCTGTTAGGATTTCTGGGAGTTGAAGGCCAAAACATCTGGGGACTCACAGGTTGGGAACCACTACCTTAGAGGATGAAAATGAAATTGCCATTGTAATGCTGCTATAGCAACAATCAAGTCATGTACACGTGAGAGGTGCTAGGGTAAATAGGTGCATTTCTCCTTTCAGTTCATTTCAGTCAATGGGCATGACCATGGTTATTAAAATTTGGATTTATCTTATAATTTCACCAACATTTTCAGTTTTCGCCAACAGTTCTAGTTCAACCATAGTTTGATTCTCTGGTAGCAGTTACAATGGTGAGGTCCTCTTTTCATGTGGGGTTTTAAGTTTTAATACATTCACTAAATTATTATTGCCTGCCAGTCATAAAATGGTTGACAGAACCACCCTGAAGAGCTAGGTGTTTCTGAATATCAACCTAATTAGAGGTAACTGATGATTTTCATTTCCATGAAGCAATATATCCATTTTTAATGTTGACCCAGATCTGAAAGGAACTATCTGATGTGCTAAACCCTATTCCCAAATACATGCAGCATGTTGGACAGTACCAGGCTGAAAGCCAGGGCGAATTCACTGTCCCACAGGAATGGAAGCCACCAGTGACAACTAACCTTGATGAGACTGTACATGCATTTTGTACAAGTTATATCTTGGATTTCCTGTGTTCTACTTAGGTCTTTGTGGGAATTTCAACAACATACAAGCTGATGATTTTCAAACCATCACTGGGATTATAGAAGACTCTGCATCTGCATTTGGAAACTCATGGAAAATCATGGCCAACTGTGCTGATGTTCAAGATAGCTCTGAAGATCCATGTTGGAAAAGTGTAGGCAAAGGTATTGCATTGTGTCTTTCACAATCCATGCTAAGTTGCTGGAAAGGTACTGTAGCTTAGTATCAGAGAACTTGATCTGCAAGAAGAAGGTCCACATTCAAATTGGGCTGGAGAAGACTGGAGGAGAATGCCAGTCTGCATATACTATACTGTCACCTACATGATCTGACTTCATTTAAGGAAGATTTGTATGTATATAAAATTATTTTTGACAAACATTTAGCAACATGACAAAAAAAGAAGAACCAAACTCAAACCAAAAATCAAAGAACCTTCTCATCTTAGTGTTAAGTACAGACTGTGGAATGACCTGCCAGAAGAACTCAGATAGCTAAATGAGTTGTCGGAATTTTAAAACCATGTAAAGACCTATCTCTTCTGGAAGGCCTACCCAGTCTCTAAATATGAATTTTAAATGCATGTATTTTGTGTAATCTCTGTTTTGAGTGTTTTAATATGTATGTCATAGAGATACATTTTGGTGTGTAACTCTTATAGAGATACATTTTAATATTTGTATTTGTGGTGTTTTTGCTGTGCTTATGTGTTTTAATTGTTCTGTAACCCATCTTGAGCCATGAGGAGGGTAAGAAATAATAATAATAATAATAACAACAACAACCTTTAGTTGTTAATGTGGCATTTCTGTCACTCTTGTGTCTGGAGAAAACCATTAATACCAAGTCCTGAATCATCTTAAGAGAAAAAGTGAGAACAGTTAAAACTCTGCAAATAATACTGGATATCTTTATTTTTATATAATAGAAAAATTTGGGCAGAAGTGGTGTGCAGTTCTATTGAACACAAGTGGAGTGTTCGCTGAATGTCATTCTGTTAGTGATCCTACCCCTTATGCTAAGGTAAGAAATAGATTTAGTAATAGGATAAATCATCTTTTGCTTTGAATCTCCTTCTTGGGAGTTAAAGCAGGGTATAAATATAATGATGATGATAATAATAATAATAATAATAATAATAATAATATTCTGATATCTTTTTAATCTGAATTTCAATCAGAAGGCGCAGTGTGGTTTTGTGGTTTGAGGTGTGCACTATGACTGGGAGACCAAGGTTCACCTATCAAACAATTCTGAAGACACACAACTGCATTAAATTAACACTTTAAAAAAAAACAACTCTGTTTTTAATGTTATAAACACTTGGTCTTGGACTGTAACAATAAAATGGTCAGTGTAGATGAGACCTCAAAGATGTATACTTATCCAAACTAACACAGTTACATCTTTGAAATGAGACAAAATAAAGAGGGAAGAAAATGTGGTGGTCAATTAAGGCCTTGATTCATAAAAGGGGAGATACTGGAGAGAAGTAAACAGCTTTTTCTCTATTTTAACAAGTGTAATGTAGTTCAGAGAAGAAAAGTCTAAGCCAAAGAAGCAAGATTTATATCTCATTCTGGTTTAGTCTTGGATGTGTTTTGCCTTAAAGAAGCAACTATCCTCCTAATTTACTTAATAAAAGAACTCTATTTGTATTGATGCATCAATTTCCCCATTGCAACAAGTTGCCACACATGTATTATAAACAGTCATCCTTGCACTTGAAGCTTTCTTCTATATTATGAGATGACATACAAGAGATAACAAAGTCAGATCATCTGTTTTCTCTTAGGACCCCATCACACAGCTGGCAGGGGCCAGTGGCAGTGCTCCTCTTAAGAGCGAGGCATAAGGCCCTCATCTTCCTTCGCTGGCCGGCAGGACAATCATATGGAAAGAAGCAAGGAGCACTCATAGTGCATGCTACTTCCTCCCATGGAGCTGGCAACATGGGAGGCTTCCTGTGTTATCAGATCCATACCTCGCTCTTAAGAGGAACGCTGCCACCTGCCACCACAGGCCACTGGACACCACTGGCTCTGTGACAATGTCTTTTGAATACCTGAACTAACTCTTCATCTTCATCTGTCTGTATTCTATTTTGTGACTGAAAGTGTTCCTTCTTCAGTATTGAGCCTATCTGCCATGACACCATCTTATAGAATCCTGGGATTCATAGTTTAAGAAAGGGAACAAAGAATCTCAGCAAACTACAAACCCTGAGACATCATAGAATGCAGCCATGGCAGCTAAAATGGAATCATGGCACAATAATTGTGTAGGGTGAAAGATCCCTCAGTATTTGCTTCTGTGTTTATATTGTAGAACTGTGCTTATGACACTTGCAATGCTGGAAACAGTAAAGAAGTGTTGTGCAGTGTCTTCTCAGCCTATGCCAGAGATTGTGCTTCAAGAGGAATACATCTGACGGGTTGGAGAAATGACATCTGTGGTAGGTATCAGCTATATAGAACTAGAACAACAACAACAACAGCAACAACAATAGATAGATAGACACTCATGTTTCTAAATGAGAATTTTTTTAATTATTTAAGATAACATGTTTTTAAAACAGTTCACTTGGTTTCTTTGCCATGTATAGGGTACTGTGTCTAGATTGAGTTAAAATGTGTTGTGATGCTGGCAGTAGATGAACTTGTAGAATACACTTTTTTCCATGATGGGGAGATCAATAGAGATCAATGAATTGGACCCAGATGTTTTGGGATATTTCATCCATTATTTTCTCAGTTTAGACTGGAGCCTTGTCATTGTTGAAAGTTTCACACTTAGCCTAAATGCAGTATCTGACTGAAATAAGGGCCTATTTGAAGATCAAAAACTGTATCACAGTTTAATGATGTTCCTAGTAATTGTATCAGAAATATTGTGATTAGAGCTGAGACAAGTTCTTGCATAGTTGTCTTCACTTCATCATGAAATCCTGCATCATGAATATGCATGTGAAAACTCTCCTCCAGACCTAGTTCTCATATTCCACTTTGTTTCCATGTGAAACTCCTTGGAATGTATTTGTGCCAGCTGCATAGAAACTAATTTTAACAGCAATTTTCCTGTTCATGTTGTGTGTGTGTGTTTTACAGTTATAATGCTTAGAGGAAACACTCTCAAGAATTAGATATTCCTATAAAATCCCAGATCATATCTATCCTATTTCATTCTTTGCATGTATTATATTCTAGTCAAATTGTGTAAATATGTGCCTGTTAGTGCAATGTAGGACCTAATCTGTTTGATATTTGAATGGCTTCCTAAAGAAAGACTTACTTTTGTGTCCATCTGGCATACAATTAATCACACTTATGTACCCTAAACCCATTTCAGACCCTACCTTTTTTTATTTCTCTTACAAAGATGTGTCCACAGAGTGCCCTAGAACAATGGAGTACAGCTACGAAGTGAAGTTCTGTAACAGGTCGTGTCGTTCACTGAGGGAGCCTGACCTACTGTGTAATGTTCACATTGTCCCTGTGGAAGGCTGTGGCTGCCCAGACGGGACCTACCTTATGAATGAGAATGAATGTGTCTCTCCAGAGGACTGTCCATGTTATTATAAAGGCCAGATGATCCAGCCTGGAAATTTGCTCCAAAAGGATGGACTCATGTGGTAAATAGTTTTAGATAAAAATAAAAACTCACACATTTTTAAGTGCCTGCAGTACACAACCATAGCAAAAGTTGTTAATTGATGTTACAATTGTTCTGAAGCATTAATTTCAAAATCATAATGACTCCAGGTGTCAGAGTACCAATGTGTAAACATACACAACCCTACACATGCAAATTGCTGCCCCAAATACCTAAAACTTCCATACTCTTTCACCATTCAGCAGAAAGATTTTTTTGGGGGGGGGGGAGGGGGCAAGTTACAGCAGAAACAGTTGATAAATTATTTCCTTTTCTTTTGTAACATGGTAGAGTATGCAGTTACCTCATTTAAAAGTGCTGCTGGGACATCACACTTCAAGCATTCCATCTTGGACTGTTGGCATCATGGTAGACAGGTGGAAACTGTGTACCCCATAGACTGTATGCATATGGAGGGCTCAATATGAACCTTGGCTCTCTTCCCATTCAAAGTTCCATGCCCCCCTCTCCCCATGGTTTCATTCCTAAATGCTTATACTTATACATTGAAGAGAGACTAAGGGGCTCCAAAATGTGAGCAGAAGTGACACTGGAAAATGTAGTTATAAGACATTCAGAGTGACATACAATGTACCGAAGAGACAACATTCTTCAAATTTTCAATACCCCCCCCCCTTTTTTTTTAGCCCAGAAGCCAAAGCTGGGGAGAACCTTACTAACCTAACTTGGTTGCTGAGCAACATATTCCTTAGTTCTAGTATCTGGCCTTGTTAATTACTTTTGTATCCTACCTGACTTCTATTAATTAGAGGTGGACAATTAGAGATGTGGTTTGGAATGGGTTTATTTGTGTGATTGGCTCTGGAATCAATATTCTTTCTTTTATGCACTGGCATAAGACTTATTTATTTATATTTTTAGCAAATGCATTCAAGGACAATTGGATTGTACTGGAAAGGCAGAAAACAGGAAAGGTGAGATTTTTTGTTACTGTCATGATTACTCTAAATTATTATCATGATCTAAATGCACAGCACAAATCAGAATTAGTACAGCTTTTGTCCAGTATGGGGCTCATGTAACACAGTGGTTCTCCACCTGTGGGTCCCCAGATGTTTTGACCTTCAACTCCCAGAAATCCTGACAGTTGGTTAACTGGCTGGGATTTTTAGGAGTTGTAGGTAAAAACACCTGGGGACCCTCAAGTTGAGAACCACTGATATAACAGAAGAGACAATGTTGTATTTTAGATGGTTCCAATTCTGGAAACTGCATAGTACTGTGTATACTTTTCCACTGTATGACTCCCTTGTTTTGGTGATGATGTTTCCTTTTCAGAATGTCCATTTCCAATGTACTACTTTGACTGTGACTCTGCTGGCTCGGGTGCATCTGGATCAGAATGTCAGAAAAGTTGCAAAACACAAGACATGCAGTGTGTAAGGGATTAATCTCTTAGCAATGATGTGTACTTGGCCATTGTTCTATGCACTTGAGTGAACTTCATGAATGCTATACTTATTTTTACTATTTACATTCCACATGTCCTCCCCTAGAACAGAGCAAGTATAATCCCCTAGTTGATGACAATGCCTGCTAATTCCAAGCTCTGCTGTTTTTTTGTATGGCTAATAAAGAAGGAATTATTTTCTAATTTTTTTTCTAAAATATTTTAGTTGAGTGGAGAAGAAACTAGACTTTTGATTTCATGGGAATTGTACCCAAACATGATGCTTCTATATCATGTATATGTATATAACACGAATATTTATCCACTTGACTGCCAGTGCCTACATTTTAGTCTGATATAAGTCTTTTAAAAAGCCATGCACATCTATTGTATGAGACTGCCAAGATAAGGATGAGGAATGTGTGGCCCTCCAGACAGTGATGAACTTCAATGCCTATCTTAGCTCACAGTTGACTGTCTTGACCAGAACTGATGAAACTGTAGTCCAATAATATCTGGAGGATCTTAGAAGTTCCACTACCATGCTAGAGATTACTGCTATCTTGTACCAAAGGTCTGTCTGTTACCATTCAGCTTTTGTATGGACAGACGGTTTCTGCTAAACAAATGAAGACATCCCTAATGTTGTAAATTCATGGCTCACCCCTTTTAATCACTGATTTAAGAAAAAGAGTTCTCATCAGGACTAGTAATAATAAATAACCAGAGAGAGCCAAAGTTGTGCTGTTATTCTCCGAATAAACACATCTTTATATGTATTACCTCACTTTGGTTCTATGAATGCAATGACCACAATATCCCAATTCTCCTAAATTTATCTACCAAATGTTTTGCATGTACTAGTGAATATTTGAGCCATTTCCTTCTTCTGCTACCCCTTTTCCAGCACTCTACAGAACTGTTCATACTCACCCCACAGATCGGGCATCTTTCTGGTTCTACCTGATGTTACTTTAAGGAAGGGTTTCTAGCCCACCGAACAAGTCAGAAGTCTCACAGGGTGAACCACTTCCTGAATGTGGATAGATCCATCATCATGCTGGTGTGCACACCAAAACTCCCCTTATAATCCTTGACAACCCATGGAAACCTGTTTCAGATGGTTTTTCAGCTCTGTGCAACAGATTTTGGGTGTGAATTAGAGCTACAGGGGGAAAATATCCTATTCCAAGTTCCATGGATAGGCGTTCTTAAGTGGATATCTTCTGTTGGATTATTATTCCAAAACTATTTCTTCCTGCTTACTCTATTGTATATTGGTTGTATTTTATGACTTAAATGAATAGCATCCTGAACTATAAGACTCAAGTAAAGTATTTATGTTCTCTTTCTCTTTTTTTTACATCAATTTTTATTACATTTTCATCTACCCAGTATGCTACAGAATGTGTCTCTGGATGTGTGTGCCCTAATGGATTCTTGACCAATGGAAATGGTAGCTGTATTGAAGAGGATCAATGCCCTTGCATCCATGGAGGAAATTATTACAGTTCTGGGACATACATTACAGTTAACTGTAATACATGGTATGTGGTTTTTTTTAGAATTCTTAAAATCTTTTTTTCAAACTCTAGTCATTACAGGGACAGAAAGTGAGGTGAAATCTTCTGAACGGGGGCACAGATAGAAAAACACACACTACAAGGATGTTAATCCTTCCCTATGCTATCCAACCCCCCTTCTATATATATTGTATTTGATTGAATATAATGCACACCTTTTTTGCCTAAATGACCTTGTCAAAATTGAGTGTGCATTAGATTCAATGGAGCATTACAATTGCGTGCCAAAGGGGGCTTCCCAACTGGCTTCATTCAGGTTCTGAATGAGGCCAGCTGGGAAGCCATGCCCCTCCACCAAGCAAAGGCCAGCGAGTTCACCAGTCTCAGCATGGGGGCAGAACTACAGAACCACTTCCTTCTCAGACGGTTTATCCTTCTCCTTGCTGAGAGAAGCAGCAGAAAGCACCCCCCTCCATCTGGGTTTCTGGTGCTTCTTCCAACTGAGGAAGCATGCAAAGCCCCCCGGGGCCCCTTTCCCCTGGGTTTCTGGTGCTTCTCCCAACCAGGGAAATAGCAGAAAGTCCCCTCTCCATTCCCAGCTGGCTTCTCTCTTTTCACTCGCCAGCTGAGAGGCAAGAGAGAACCCAGTCACCCCCCAACCTTGCCCAGGCTGCAAGTGGAATAACTTCTGCTTGCACCCTGGTGGGAATGGGCACAAAATGAATAGAAAATCCATTTTTGGGGGGTAATGTGCATCTCAAATGTGCACATTATGACTGATGGCACACTGCATTCAAGTAAATACAAGTGTGTGTGTGTGTGTGTGTCTGGAGTTACACTTAAAATGCACCTGTTCCAACTTAAAAATAATTTCAACTTAAGAACAAACGAAAAAGAACCTATCTTGTTTGTAACTTGGGGACTACCTGAAATAGAAATAGAAATACAGTTCTTTCTCACTACAGTGTTAAAGCAGGCCACCACATCTTACAAAATCTTCCGAAGTTTAAAAAACAGTGATACAAATAGCATCATTAAGTATACAAATGTCATAATTATATCCTGAATCCCTCAAGGAACTGTTAATATACATATACTGTTATATTATTTCCATCAGTGTGTCTGAAGAAGTACAAAAACTCACACAGAAATACATTACTTTTAAAGGTGCTGCTACATTTCTCTTGTCTTTCTTTACCTACACACAAAACTTTCCTGTATGATACAACCTGTAATCCTTTCTATTCAATCTAGCATGTGCCAGAAGAGACAGTGGAATTGTACAAAGTACCCCTGCCAAGGAATATGCACTATGTATGGGAATGGACACTACAGCAATTTTGATGGAACAAAATTTGATTTTATGGGAGACTGTGATTATATCCTAGCTCAGGTATCAAAACTTTGTTATCATTTTAAAATATGGGCTATGTAGTAGCGTACCAGTGAAGTGTGTTTGCATTGATGAAAGTTACAAACCTGTACTTACCTAGAAGTGTCACTTTCTCAGTCATGCACACTTTTAGATTTTGGAGTTGTTCAGATTTCAGAATTCCAGATAAAGGATTTCAACCTGTATTTAGAGCTACCTTCCAAGAGGTAGAACAACAATGTCAGTTACTGAAAGAATGTGCATATGTCATCCTTGTGTATTGTAGCATTGTTGCTGACAAAAGTGAGCATTTTGGATGGATGAAACCAGGCAGAAATGGTAGCTGTGTATAAAAACTGGACAGGAGAGTTAAATACCATAGTGTGTATATTTACAGTGGAGAAACTAGACATAGAAGCAACACTAGGCAATACGTGGGGAAAAGAACATTTCTAGAGCAAGGTTGATTAAAGTGTAATCTGAATTTATGCACTTCTCAGTCTGTTTTGTGGACTGAGCCAAATTCATGTTTGCTGCTCTTGGAGGGTTCCATGTGTGGCAATTTCAAACCATAATGTAGATGTCTGATCATAGACATTTCTTCTTGAGACCACATGCCCTAATGGGTTAGAAGTTCTTATAGAAAACATAACATTCAGTGTCCTTTTGATTTCTTTTTCTAAGGACTTCTGTCCCAATAATTTGCAGCCAGGCACTTTTCAAATTATAGTGCAAAATACTGCATGTGGTAAATCCCTCTCAGTGTGTTCTCTGAAAATTACCATCTTCTTGGAGGTAAGTCCATAATTAGTTTTAGTAGTGGTGAAGTGTAAAAATGTTTGGCTACATGTTTATTTATGGTTTCTTGCCTGCACCTATTAGCACCCCGTTCCTTTAGTCATATTTTAAAAGAATTTCTGCATTAAGTTTTCGCAGTAATTGAAACTGAAAAATATTGAAATCCACTAGAATTTGAGAAAGTTTAGCTGAAATCTTGATGTTGACAAAAACAGCTGTAAATTCCCATTATGTCTGCATTGTTTAATATTATTGTGTATCAGTGCACAAAGAGATATTCAGTATCTTCTTGCTCAATGACCTGCATGCACCAGTTAGAGATCAGTGCAAAATGCTAGTACCAAGGTAGCCTCTAACAACAATTCTGCAGCCAAGTGAATTGCATTGCATTGGAGGCTTGCATTGGAGGCTAAGCAAAAGGAAATGTGAATCGAATAACATGATAGAATATGTCATTCTTATAGAATTTTTACCAAAGACACACATTTTCTGATCAGATTAGCATTGGCTTTACTTAAGAGACTTCCCAAATATATTGTTTTTTTTCCAATGGTGCCTTGCTTGGTGATCTCCTGGTGGTGATATAGCATTGGTTCTACATAATCTTGTGGTGTTCTTCATGTTCTTCATGATGTCCTCCTCCTGGACCTTTACTTTATTGTTGGATATCTTAGGCAAAAAGGTTTTGTCAATCCAACAGATTAGTTGTGCCCATGAAGGGAGGAAGAGGTCAGTGATACACTTATTGGAGCATTATGCTTACTTTCTCCTAACCTCTTGCCCAATCTGTTCTGGACATCTGAAAAGGGGTCTAGGGCAGGTTTGGCCCTCTAGATGCGCTGGGCTACAATCTTCCCACTCTGTTACCATTGGTCATGCTAACTAGACCTCTGGGTGCAATGAAGTCTATAACATCTGAAAAGCAGATCCCCCATCATTGTGGTGAAGGTGTTTTGAATGCAACACTGGCTTGCTGCTCTTGGAGAGTCTGATTATAACACAGTATTATAATCAGACCTGTAAAAGGACTCAAGAAATCTTTTCCAGTACAGGACAGACCTTATTTTAATTTCTGTTCTGTTAAGGAAAGCAATAAGAAGATGGATGGAGAGTCCTGATTTTTGCTAGAAGAACTGCCAATTTGAAGGCTTTTAGATTCCAGTATGTACTGTATGGTGTCCCCAGGTCTAATATCCCGATGTCTGTACAACTAGAATATTTAATCCATTCCATTGGTTTAATTAGATTAGGAAATGGATTTTATATGCCAAGCATTAGCACTTTATAATTAAAGACTACCAAGTTTTTGTGGCCCACAACATGTAGCCAATGAAGAATTATGCTAGAATAAACCTGATCAAAGTGTGAAAAAATATTTTGTATCTTGCCCTATCTCATACACCTGGCATAACAGTTCTTAAACACTGTAATATTGCCATCTCCTTTCCTCTCTAAAAGGCCCATAGATTTTGCCTTTCAGGATTCAAACAGTTTTATTCTTCAGTAGTTTGAATGGTCTTACATCCATGAGACTACCACAACTGGAGGTAGAATTCTGTTCTTTGACTTCTAGGCTTCTCAAAGAATTATCTTAACAAAATTAGACTATGAGGAAGATATGTAGTCACTTTCTGAGACCTAAAGCAGACACATGTTATCTATAAATTGTTATAATTGCATTATGATAGTAAGCCTTTGTTTCAGCTGCAGCTTTGATCCTTGAAATCATTTTTTCTAGGGCAGTGAAATCAGGCTTCTGGAAGAGAAAATTAAGGAGATAACCAGTAAACCAGATACTCAAAAAGGCTATAAAATTTATCTTATGGGGATTTATATCATAATTGAAACTTCCAATGGAATGACCTTCATTTGGGATCAAAAAACAACTCTGAATGTGAAAGTGGCTCCTTCTTTTCAGGTAAGGGTACATTAGAGATGTGTATCTTTGCTAATTTCATTTTCATGTATAGCACTTTTTTGTAAGAAAGGTAGGAAATAAATAAATAAGCAAATAAATAAGCAAATATTTGCAGTGTATTTTCTCTATTGATAGAGTTTGTGACAGTACTACACTTTTTTTTGTTATAGTTGTTCAGATTTGGGGACTTTTCATGAATCATGCTGACCAAGCCATCTGTAACTTTTTCAAGTGCTGATCAGAACTGCATTATCATTTGGATTTTACAATTTTTGATTGTTAGGATGCAATTCTTGTCTTAACAAATGTACCAAAATATATTAACAATTTAAATGTTTAGTTAGAATATAAATGTTTAGTTAACATTTATATGTAGAAATGGGAATGTTTTGAGAAACGTGTTTAAAATGCATTTTAGTGCGTATGAGTGTTTTGTTTTTTTGGCTTTTTTTAACCAAATCACATAGACATAGAAGCAGAAAAGAATTGATGTATGAAATGACTTGGAACAGTAATCCCTATTTCTCAGGAAGTCCTGTTTTAAATACATTTAGTGTAGTATTCACCGATCTGGTGCCTTCAAGGTGTGCTACTCTCTCATCAAATTAAGCATTTGTGTTCATTAGTTCTGATCAAGTATGGTGGACATTTTGTTGTTGAGTGTATCTTGAATGTCCCAAACCTGGAAATATTTCATTTTCTTAAAATAGCACAATACCTTTGTAAAGAAAGATGTTTTAAAACAAAGTGCTTTATCATGTACTGATTTATAGAAACTGGATGCAGAAATTGTAGCAGCCTGGAAGAAGCACCATTTC
Organism: Anolis sagrei; assembly: GCF_037176765.1. Lineage (NCBI taxonomy): Eukaryota > Metazoa > Chordata > Lepidosauria > Squamata > Anolidae > Anolis > Anolis sagrei. Next base: position 242,717,461 of record NC_090021.1, read on the forward strand.
TTTTGATAAAAGTGGTAAAATAGTTTCCATTAATTTTCTAGGGCAGAGTTTGTGGCCTTTGTGGCAATTTTGACAACAGTACCAACAATGATTTTACCACAAGAGGGCAGTCTGTGGAAATGGATGCACAAACATTTGGAAATAGCTGGAAAGTGACTTCCAGCTGTTCAGATATGAACAAGAGAGATCTCTGTGGGAAACAGTCTTCCAAGCTTGCACTGGGGAGAAAGTATTGTAGTATCATCAAAAGTGAAACTTTTGGATCTTGCCATAGTAAGGTAAGTGTGCCTTTCTCTATATTTTTTCATCCACCCTGCTTTCTGCCATGCTGCTGATTTCCCTTGGTTATCTCTATATGTCTTTATATCACATTCATAATTTATGACTAATCTGCTATAAACTGCATTGCCTGTAAATTTTCCATGATTTCGGTAAAATAACATCCATGGTGATTGTGGTAGTCATTTCCTTACTCAAATATTTCCAGACAGTTTAGACAAGAATGAGAATCACGTGGCTCTCCAGATCTACTTAGATCACAAATCTCATCAATCCTTGCCAGTGCAGCCAATGGTGACTGGAACTACCTTAAAGACTGAGCAAGAATGGAGGTTGTTCACTTTGAAATGATATGTGGGTCAGCTTTGTTTCTATTAAGATGATGATCAACCAGTGTTGACAGGTCAAATTCTTTCCCAAAAGATCAGTAAAGAGTATTATCAACAATGATATGTGTGAGATTGGATATCATTGTGTATAGATTCCCTATCAGGAATTCTGAAAGCTAAATTTGAAATTGTCCACATGAGCGGTTGAAATAGTGATACAGTTGCCTTCTGGTGGTTCAGTGTGCACAATCATGCACAATATTATTAGAAATAGGCTATTTGTATAATGTATATATAAAACATACATTAATTTTGTATTCACTTTATAATTTTACTAATTTTTAATAATAAAAAAACTATAATAAAACTTTATTTATATACTGCTCCATCTCCCCGAGGGGACTCAGAGCGGTTACCAAGTAATATCACAAAACATACAGAGTAAAAACAACATAACCATGAGATTAACAAACAAAATATAAGCATAAAAATTGTCGCCATAACACACATATATTAAAAGTAATTCTGCCTGTTAAAGGCAATTAAAAATTTAAAAGGCCGGGCCAAGATTTGTGCAAGCCCAAAAATTCTAGGGGGCCCTGTGATTAAGTGCAGTGCTATGGCAGGCAACAATAATATTAGGTCTGTGGCTGTCTATTCCAGGGCCGATTAGAGGAAAGAATCTGGATAACTGGTAGGAAGAATAAGGCCGTATTAGACATTGTGTGGGGCTGAATTAGAACTGGTCATTTTCAAAGGCTTGTGGAAACCACCAGGTCTTCAAGCTCTTACGAAAGGAGGAGAGGGATGGGGCCTGCCTTATTTCCTTTGGAAGGGCGTTCCAGAGATGGGGGGCCACCACTGAGAAGGCCTTCTCTCTTGTCCCCACCAACCGCGCTTGAGACGGTAGTGGGACTGAGAGGAGGGCCTCCCCAGAAGATCTTAGAGCTTGCGCCGGTTCATAGAAGGAGATGCGATCGGAGAGATAGGCAGGGCCCAAGCCGTTTAGGGCTTTATAGGTCATGACCTGCACCTTGAATTTGGCTCGGCAACTTACGCGCAGCCAATGAAGCTGTTTTAATAGGGGTGTTGTATGCTCCCAATAGTTTGCTCCAGTAAGGAGCCTGGCTGCTGTCCGCTGTACCAGATCAAACTTACGGGCTGTCTTCAAGGGCAGCCCCACGTAGAGCGCATTTCAATAGTCCAGTTTGGATGTAACCAAGGCGTGGACCACCCTGGCCAAGTCAGACTTCATGAGGTATGGTCGCAGCTGGCGCACAAGTTTGAGTTGTGCAAAGGCCCTCCCGGCCACCGCTGACACCTGAGCATCAAGTGACAGTGTTGAGTCCAGGAGGACCCCCAAGCTACGGACCTTCAGGGGGTCCTTCAGGGGGAGTGTAACCCTGTCGAGCACAGGTTGCCACCCAATACCCCAGTCAGCCCCACAACTGACCAGGAGGACCTCTGTCTTGTCTGGATTAAGCTTCAATCTGTTAGCCCTCATCCAGTCCATCACAGCCGTCAGACACTGGTTCAGGGTCTGGGAGGCTTCCTTGGAATTCGGTGGAAATGAGTAGTAGAGTTGGGTGTCATCTGCGTACAGATGGCACCCAACTCCAAAACTCCAGATAACCTCATCCAGCGGTTTCATGTAGATATTGAAAAGCATGGGGGATAGAATGGAACCTTGCGGGGCCCCACAGGTCAAAGGCCACGGGTCCGAGCAGGTATCCCCCAGCTTCACCAACTGGGAGCGACCCTCCAGGAAGGAGTGGAGCCACTGCAGAGCAATGCCCCCAAGACCCATTCTAGAGAGCTGCCCCAGAAGGATACCATGGTCGATGGTATCGAAAGCCACTGAGATATCCAGGAGAACCAATAGGGACACACTCCCCCTGTCAAGCTCATCCACCAAGGTGACCAAAGCTGTCTCAGTACCATGGCCAGGTCTAAAACCAGACTGTGGTGGATCTAGATAGTCGGTGTCATCCAGGAATCCCTGGAGTTGGGAGGCAACCACCCACTCTAGAACCTTGCTCAACAAAGGGAGGTTAGAAATTGGCCGGTAGTTTTTTAGGACCGAGCAATCTAGGGACGCCTTTTTCAGTAACGGTCTCACAATTGCATTTTCAGGCTAGATGGAATATGTCCCTGTTCCAATGAGACATTTATAATCTTTGAGATCCACTCGGCCAACCCCCCACTGGCAAGCTTGATTAGCCAGGAAGGGCAAGGGTCCAGGGCACAGGTGGTTGCTCTCACCACTTCAAGAATCCTGTCCACGTCATCAGGCTGAACAGGTTGAAATGAATCCATCAAAACCGGACAGATAGGTACCTTGGTTACATCCATGGACACTGCATCAAAACCGGCGTCTAATTTGGAACGCAGTTGAGTGACTTTATCTGCATAATGATGTGCAAACCCGCCACATAGAGTTGCCAAGTGGTCAAGGTTCTCCCCACCCTGGTGGGGGTGAAGGAGCTCCCTAACCACCCAAAACAACTCGGCAGGTCTATTAGATGCAGAAACAATGCGGGCAGTCAAGAAAGTCTTTCTGGCTGCCTTTACTGCTGCGGAGTAGCAATACCAAGTGTGATCCTGGAGAGAAGTCTTTCTTATCACTGTTTTTCCTTCTATTAGATCGACCCAACACCTTATTATGAAACCTGTGTGTCAGATTTCTGTGGCTGTGACAATGTGCCAAACTGTGAATGTTTTTGTACTGCTGTAGCTGCTTATTCCAAAAGTTGTGGTAGAGCTGGCATCTGTATTGATTGGCGGAGTCCTAGAAATTGTCGTAAGTACTCACAGAACAAACCTGAATTCAGCAGGATTGATCCTATCACATCTTATTACACTTGCAAATGCACATTTTGGTGCCTTAAATGTTAGACTTGTTTCTGGGTATATTTGGATTCCAAAAAATGGCATCAGTTGTCCCCTATCAACTCTAGCTTTTGAGCTACAGATGTCATATACCACTCACCCATAAAAATCATGATAACCATATCTAAGAACCTCCTCACAAAGTCCCATGAATTTGCCACGCACTGGGGGGGGGGGGGAGGGCATGGAGAAGCCATCGATTCACACCCCATATCACATGACTTTCCTTACCTCTCATCCCATGGGGGAAGAGTCGCTGCCCAGCTTCCCATTGCTGGTAAGACAACATGGGAAGGCTCCCATGTTGCAGTGGTGTGCAGCACTTTCTCTCCTCTTTTGGCACGGAGCCGCGTCAGAAGTCCCCATGTGTATCTTTTAGGGAATGTATCTCATGTTACAAATCATCACAAAGCTTAAGATCGTCAAGAGGGGCCCTGCTCTCGATCCCACCACTTTTGTAAATGCGGTTGGTGGGGATGAGAGACAGGGCCTTCTTGGCAGTGGAACATCTGTGGAACTCTCTCCCTAAGGACATCAGGTTGGCCACCTCCCTCCTGTCCTTTAGAAGACAATTGAAGGCTTGGCTTTGGGACCAGGCATTCAATTAGTGAACAGCAGCAATTGGAAAGGAACTTAGGATATCTGCGACATTGGATTTACCCTGACTTGGATTTGGTTTTAATTGGCATGTTTAATGAATTGTTTAATGAATTGTATAATGTGTTTTTAATTATTTTTAATGCTTTAAATGCAATTTTTGATTGTTTATATACTGATAGTATCATACGATGCATGTGTGAGGCTGCCCTGAGTCCCCTTTCGGGGGGAGAAGGGTGGGGTAAAAATGCATGAAATGAAATAAGTAAATAAATAATGGGATCTGTGCAGTAGTGAGAAACAAGAATTGATGTGGTCTATTCAATGCAATTTTCTGAATCAATGCCCTAAATAATCCCAAGGTCATACCTAAAAATCAAGAAGAATTTTCTCTTTAATGGGCTGTGTTATAGAATTGAGGGTAAAAATTCACTGATAATATTAAATCAGTTTAAAAAGTGACTCATTCATAAAATACCCCTTGGGAAACCGAATCAGGATTTTTTTTTTATCCTCAGAGTACATCCCGTTGTAATACTGAACATATTATTCAATTGTGAGTTGTTGTACATGGGATTAGAGCAAATTAGTGGCTAACTTTATTTATTTAGCCAATGACTAAACATTTGATTGTCTTAGGGACTAAATAGACAAAATATAGATTCAGAGTTCATCTTGTATGCATAAGCTTATACCCAGTGGGCAGCTGAAAATGGGATGAGGTTGAGGAGAGAGCTCCATTGCAAATTTATGATTAACATGTATTCTCATATAGCCATGTTTTGTGATTACTACAATCCACCAAACAAAAAAGAGTGGCACTATAAACCCTGTGGAGAACCTTGTTTAAAGACTTGCAGGAATCCTGCAGGGAAATGTGACTATCTACTCTACAGTTTGGAAGGTAAGATTTTGGTGATTCTTACATAGCAGAATGAAATGAGACAAATAGCATGGTTCTGCTGACATTTAGAAAATCTCAGCCGTTTGAGACCTCATTTACATGGGGAAGATCATTTGTCTTGAATAACTTAGATGTGAAGCTTATGATGTGAATTGTAACAAAGCAGCATGTAGTGAGACATTTGTTATAAACATAATAACCATCATCATCAGTCTAGTTTCTGACAACTCCAATCTTATTCTAGTGTTAGTCAATGACTATTAAAAACCAAGTTTATTTGCCAGTTTGCTCCTATTGTAGGTTGTTACCCAGAATGCAGTGCTGAAAAACCATATTATGATGAGGAAAAAAGAGAATGTGTTTCAATGCTTGAGTGCATCTCATGGTAGGTTGTTATTGGTGAGAGAATTCATTCTTTTCTCAGTAGCCTGTGATCATGAAATGCTAATCTGGCATACATGGAATGTGTGAGTTTGTGTGCAAATACATTTTTAATTTTAGTATTAACAATATATATTTAATTTCCCCACAGTGATCCAAAAGAAACACTCTGCTTGAACAAATCAAATGGTAAGATGTCCAAGTAGTAGATCTATATTAGTTGTATTAATGAAATATTCACTCTTGATTTTCTTCAGTCCATGATAAGCTAAATCTATAAATTTTGACTTAACAGTAGTCATTGCTTCAACTAAATATCCATAAATAAGTTGCTATCTTGATGTTCGCTAAAGAGTTCTTAAACAAGTATTTTTCTGCTTGTATAAAAAACGTTTCCTTCAGCTTCAACATTAACTCATAACATGCCTTTCTGAACGTCCACTTATAAATGGAGTCCATAAAGTCCCATAAATAGCAAGCATAGTGTCATGGCTTGAGTGTTTGACCAGGACTCTAGGAAACAAGAGTTCAAGTCCTTGCTTAGTCATGGAAATCCAATAAGTGACCATGTGAAAATCACACACTCTCAGAAGGAAGAGAGTGAAAGTAATAAAGATAAGTAAAGGCCCAAATCCTATTGCTCATCCAAATTGGAGAGGATAATTTGAATGACTAATGGATGTTAAACCAACATTTACATAAAGCCATTTCTTTAGTCTACTCCGGTTAAGCAATAGCTATTAGGCACTATTGTCCATCTGTGTGGATTTAAACTTTCAACAGTCTAATTTACAAATTACTGTCAGTAAAATGATGTATTAACCATTACTTTCTTATAAGTAAAACTATATCTTGGGAAAACTTTCACCATGGCTTTAACAGTTCCCCAGTCAGCATGGTTAGTAGAACTGGGGAAAAAACCATCCATATCTCCACAATGCAAACAATATTAAAATAACTTCCCCTTTAAAAGTGTCAGGTTAGGTTTAGTAAAATTCTAGCTCTTGCATAAGTTGTAGAATGAAATGTGTTGATAAATGTGTGTGCAGTTTGCCAAAAACAGCTAACGCTCATCTTTTGTTTTGGAATGTTTTCAAGTGTATAATAAGAATTTCACATTGGAATTGTTTTAGGAAAAATTGCTATGTCTTCCACTATCTCACCAGCAAAACAAGAAATCAGACTCTCCCCATGTTTCTGTAATATAAACGGGCAGCTGATAACCAGTGGTAAGGAAGTCATCTTTTCATATCTTTTCTTTGCACTTATTTTACCTGTGTGTGTGTATGGCTTCTAATTTGTTATCAATTTATGGCAATCCCATGAATTCCATGGAGTTTTCTCAAGCAAGGAATGCTCAGCTATATCTGTTTATTCCATAAATTATAATTCCAATCTTCAGAGCAACACATGATTTTCATTGATGGGCATCCTATAACAGCACACTGCCTGTGTAATGTTCTGTGTTTCTTTCTTATCATATGCACAGATATTTCATTGCTTTTTAATTATTTTATCACTTTAAAACTGATTGTTTTAGCCAAACTTGTAACATGATGTTTATTTAACACGATGTTTATTTATATCATACTTTCATATGCAATTAATGAAATATATTACATCTTTATCCCACTACAGAACCCAGGACAGCTTACAATACAAGTTAAAACTCCTCCAGGTCCCCCTGTGGTTCCCAAAAATGTGGTCTGGTCCTCAGTACACTTCACTCAGATAAGAGCACTGAATGAGAGATCACATTTTTTAAAAAATAGCAGCAATAAAAAGGTGTCTGTGGTCTCAAACACAAAAGAAGAAAGACACCCTGAGCAAGACAATGGACTCAAAGCATTGAAAAACAAATACCAATTACATTCCAGAGGTCTATGAGGATGCTATTTAAAATTGTTCCCTCCAGATCTTTATTTTCAACCTGAAAATACTTCTTTTAGAAACAGGAAGAGCCTTTTTCAGACCTAAACCAATCAATGAGGATGAAAATAACACATAGTAAACTGCTCTTAATATCATAATAGGTTCAAGGGGGTCACGGGGGGGGGGGGGGGGATGTTCTAGACTCTCAGGAGATGCTTGCTCTTATGGTAAAGCTATACAATTAGTGGTTACATGGAGCTCCCAGTGGCTCAGTGGGTTAAACCCTTGTGCCGGCAGGACTGAAGACTGAGAGGTTGCAGGTTCAAATCCGGGGAGAGTGCGGATGAGCTCCCTCTATCAACTCCGGCTCCCAATACGGTGACATGAGAGAAGCCTCCCACAAGGATTGTAAAACATCAAAACATCCGGGTGTCCCCTGGGTAGCATCCTTGCAGATTGTCAATTCTCTCACACCAGCAGCGACACACAGTTTTTCAAATAGCTCCTTACATACACACAAAAAGTGGTTACATCTGACCTGGATCAGAAATTGCTGATTTTGTTTAAAGGGATGATTGTACACTTGAATGGTATTCAACTTAAAACCAATATAGTTTTAACTCACTATTATTTTGGATTTTTAGGCAGCAGCCAGTTTCTGACAAGGGATGCTTCAGGCTGGTGTATTTATGCCTTTTGTAATGCAACCTGCCAGACTGAATTCAACTTTGGAGAATGTATCTTATTCTCTACCACAACGGTTCCAAGCATGCTGCCCATAATCCCCAGCAGACCTTGTAAGGGGAATATAGAGAAGTGTAAGAAACAACCTCCTCCTTACTCTGCAGGTAATATTGTTCCTACATTTACTCCTGGGAGCGAGTGCACCGACCTTCACCCTTCTAGAAAGGTGAGCAAGATGCACTATCAATAGCATATTTATGATACAAAAGGTTTTCCTTTCAATATTTGATCTCAAGAAAAACATAACCATCACATTAATTTATTTTCAGCCTTAGACACAATACTGTAAAACTATCAGCAATATCGGGGTGTTGTGTGGTTTGCAGACTATATTTTCTCCTGACATTTCACCTGCCTTTGTGGTTGGCATCTTCAGAGGATCTGAAGCATTGACGATAAGCAGTATTTCCATCTCCTAATTGCCATCATAGCTACCTTTTCCCACCTTTCTTACCAACACCTGGATAAGTAGTACTAATAAGGCCTGATGATGGGATGCAGGTTTGAGGTCTTGCAGTCTGGAGGGGCTACTCTATATGATCTTAAATAAAGTACAAAGTCACTTGGTACTACATCAAAAGACTGGATTTTAGCTCTTATTGTATCATTTAAACGAATTTTTATTTGCTCCAAAGAAAATTCTTTTTATTTAGTCACACTTTCAGCACTTGTTACATTGCTGGGAAAAGGGCGTTAACAGATTGGTGTTATAGATTTAAACGAATTAAATGACTTTGAGTTCAACAATGTTTTAATACTAATTTACTTATGTTTTAGTATCCATAAGTCCCTTTTTTTACACCTTGCCTTTTTATCAAACAGAGAATTGAAGCAACTTACAGAGTAGAGGAAATTACAAATCAGGTCACTGTAGCATTGCAATGTTTCACCCTGTTTTTCTGTATACCAGTTCTAAATTAATTATGAGCTACCTTACCACCTCATCATATTGAGAGGGGAAACCATGGGTGACTACCCCTTTAAGAGTAGAATTCAGCAGTCCCCTTTCGTGTTCTGGCTCTCCATCACACTCACCCTCACACTCACATGTGGAAACTTAAAAGCTGGCAATACATTCATCACAAGGTCAGTGTTATTTTTTGTTTTTAATCAGGAGAAACATCAACATCCAAAAAACAAGAGATCCCTTGCCCTACACACAGCAGTCAATAGTTTTCTTAGTGAGGTGTGCTGATGTATCAAGATGTGCTCTCTATCAAGAATGAGGAAATTTGGAGTTATTCTTTCTGTCTCTACATTAACTAGCAGATGCTGTGTGGGAGCTGTGCTGTCAGTGACTGCATCAGAGAAGCTACAAGCCTGCTCTAATTTTATCCTTGGTTCTGCACCTGCAAAACCACTGTTCAATTGGTTCAGCCTCCTATTACTTTAACTTAGCAAATACAGGATATTCTTGTTGTCTATACTGACCAGAAGGAAAACTTTAAGACTATTGATAACATGAAGTAGATAATAATTGCGATTGTTTTAACTAAGGAAAGATGTATATATCCTTGTGTATTGTATGAAAATGGTAAGGGAACAATTAAATTTAATAGCCTAATCAGAAACTATTTTATTCAAGAATTATATGGCATTACAATCCGTAGACACTGAAACACATTTATTTATTTATTTACCGCATTTGTATACCGCCTTTTTCAGCCGGAGGCGACTCAAGGAGGTTCACAGTCAGCAGCAATTCAATGCCATAGCAATTATAAAAATACAGTTAAAACAGTTATAAAAACAAGTAAAACATTTAAAATGTGATATAAAAATACAGCCTGTAAAAAACAAAATCCCTGGCATCTCCTTACTAAAATCATTCTCCAATTGCACCATCAGTCATTCCATATATTCATTTTTGTCTAATTATGCTCCATTAGTAAAAGTTTGCTCAAAGAGCCAGGTCTTAACCTTTTTGCAGAATGTCAGAAGGGAGGGAGTAAATCTTATATCCCTGGGAAGGGTGTTCCATAGCCAAGGGGCTACCACTGAGAAGGCCCTGTCTCTTGTCACCGCCAAATGCATCTGCGATGAAGGCGGGATCAAGAACAGGGCCTCCCCGGACAATCTTAAGGTCCTAGATGGTTCATAAGGAGAGATACTTTCAGATACTTATTATACAGCATTTTGACAGAGCAAGTACAGTATAGTAATACTGAATAAAATGGAACAGACTGAATGACAATGGCAAAGCCATTTTTATTTATTCCTCTTTTTTTTGCTTTTCTTTCAATTAATATGATGGTAGTTTCAAGAAATATGGACATATGGAAGATGCCACGTTGCCACTTGCTTAGGTGGCAAAAACATTAAAGTATCTGATGTGCAATGTCCACCCCCAAAGTTAAAACTCTGTGTCAATGGATTGCCTCTTCTAAAAAGTCGAGATGCATCTGGCTGTTGTGGGAATTCTGAGTGTCAGTGTAAGTAATTTTGGAACAATGTCCTTTTTTATAATGCTGACTCTAAAATAATTCACAATGGGATGAATGATTTGATTATGTTATAGTCTAAAAAGTAATTTCCCAGCTTCTGAAGTTGTCTTTTTGGTAGGTATGTAGTAGGTAGAAAGCGAAAATAATGCACAAGCATTGTAGCTGTTTTACAAGTATACTGAAGACCAAAATATCAATTGAAAAGCCAAAGGTACTATTGCTGTGACACCAACTCACCTACATGTCAGGTAGTTCTGGATGAGAACAATGAAAGGCCTGTTCTAAAGTATTACAAAGATCCAATTGTATGTTAATGTGATTGCACATGATAATTAGAATCTGATAGAATATCTTATGTAGAGGCAACGACAAGTTATTATGATGGAAGTTCTTTATGTTTTTTCTTTAATCTACAATGATGAACACAGCTTTTCTGATTCTATTCCTGTGGGTTTATAACTTTAGGATGTGTTTTCAAAGCTGCACAATGATGTGACAATGAAGAACAAAGGACTGGGGATGCAGAAACATTTTGTTTCATCTCATTCATTGATTTGTTCCTATTTGGGATAGAAAGAGTTTGAGATTTCAAAATATTCAGATTCAAAATCCAAAGTAATTGAAACTCACAGATTCATCCATCCAGCTTCAGGGCAATGAGGACTTCTTGTTAGAAGTCTGGGTTTTAAATCATTATGTATTTAATAGGAATGTATGATCCATAAAAACGTTTCAAATGTCATTACAAAACTGGGGGGAGGGGGTGTGTGCTGGCATTTTGTTTCTAAAGTATCGAAAATGCTGCTACAGTAATGAGAGTAACAAAATTTTGTTACTTTTTCATTATGGTAATTGCGCATTGGGGAATCTTCAGAGGCTCATTGTTCTCTCATTTTGACAGCGATTGGGGTGAAACTGGCTACAATAGTAGAACCACTGTTAGGCCACCAAATTTTGGAATGTTTCACTTATCTATGGGTTTTTGGAGAATTTCCAAAGTTTTTATAAACAACATTACCTATTTTTTAAAATCTACAAGAGCTATCTCCTTGAACTTTCTACACAATGACACAAGATAATAGAGAATCATTTCAGAAATATTCTTATAGCTAATAATTTTAGGATTTTAAAAAAGGTTTTGACAAAGACATTTTTTCAAGCCACAAAAGCTATGTCATTGAATGTCTCTCATATTATTATATAATATTGTATGATAGATACATGATAGAATCATAGAGCTGGAAGGGACCCTAAAGGCCATCCATTCCAACCCCCTTCTTTCTGCCATGCAGCGAAAGCACAATCAAAGCACTCCCAACAGATAGCCATCCAACCTCTGAATAATAATCATAATCATAATACAGAAAATATCTTCCTAATTTGAAAATGTCATTTCCTGTTTAATTGTGTAGTCCTTACTTTGAAAGTAGTTATACTCCAGAAACTTCATTTTTTTGTGCCAAAACCTATGCTCAAAATGCAGCTGTGTCCAAGGCAGCAGCCAGGTATTAATGCTATGCTATAATATCAGACTCAAAGAATTTCAATTTCCAAGCAGGGTTTGTGCTGATGTGCCAAAAGGTAATGGCAGCAGCAGCCAACCTGTGCCCTGTGTCCAAGGCAGCAGGCAGCTATTGATGCTATGCTTGCTAAAATATATTTGACTCAAAATAATGTCAATTTCCAAGCTGAATTGCCCCTTTGTGCTGGGTGTGTCCATCCAAGGCAGCTAATTGCTATACTATAATATTTGACTCTAAGTAATGTTAGTTTCCAAGTTCAGTTGCCCCCTTGTGATGGTGTGTGTACAAGCCAGAAGTTATTAATGCTATTCTATAATATTATTTATTAAACTCAAAAATATTGAAGTTTGTGGCCCCTTTGCAAGTGACTGTTATTCAGCAGCCACCAGTGATCTCCTTCTACTCTCCTCCTTCTTCTTCATGTAAGAAGCTACCTTCTCTGTCTGTCTGCCTGCCCCAAGCTCTACCCTCCTGCCTCAATCCCTTCCAGAGTGCAAATGGAGCCAGTGCACTCTGGAATTTAAAACCAAAATGGTGGCTGCTCAGCCTCCCCACTCCCAGCCCTGATTGGCTGAGAGGCATTTCCACACATTTGGCTCTCAGTAGGGCTTGGTTGCTCTGTGATTTCTTTGCTGCATCACACAAAGAAAGATTTCAAAAGGAATTGAAACTTAAAAATCAGAGCCCTCTTAAGCTTTACTTCTTAAACTTTTGGTGGGGACCATGCCCAAACGTCAGATATCTTGTTGTAAGTATGAAGCTAACAAATTTCTTACGACTTATAATGTGATATGACTTTTCTGCACCAGCCTAGTATTTAACCATTTTAGGGCTAAATTGGGGTTGCCTCTTTCTGACAGAAATGGGGAGAGCTTTTATTTAATACAGTAACATAGGCAAATGCAATATCTTTGTGCAGTGAATAGCAATACCCATTGAATTTGGCTAGACGGATTATAATTTCATTTCCATTAATTTTTATAGAGTTACCTATTCAGAAGAAAAAAAATGTGCAAATCAGTAAAAAGTGAAATTGACAGATTTCCTCATGACTGCAAAGAGGATTAGTTTTACATTCAGGATTTCCTAGATTGCACCAGATGTTGGACTTCCTCAGTTGCTCAAGCGTTTTGTATATTGTGGAACCCTTACCTTTTTTGCATGCTGAATATTGCTTTGCATGTGTTAACCTATGTATGGTGAACTAATGTGTGTTTGCCTTAATAGCCCTTTACTTAAGCTATATGACCCCTTATTTTGTGTGTAACCCATGTGCATTTAGGTGCTTGTAGTGGTTGGGGAAATCAGCACTATTTAACATTTGATGGATCCTATTATAATTTTCGTGGCAATTGCACCTATCTCCTGATGAAGCCATTGAGACCTGGCTCTCAAAATTTCTGGATTCAGCTGGACAATCATTATTGTGCAGCCTCAGAAAGAGCTGTTTGCTCCATGACGCTCTTCATCTTTTACAACCACTCTATCATCATTTTGACACGGGGAGTTGAAAATGGAAAAGAAGACAACTTGGTAAGAGTTGGATTTTTACATCATAATAAGAGCCAATCTGCCATCAAAATCAGTTGATTAAATTGACGTGGAATAAATTAGAAAGAGAGGGAGGTATATCTGGATAAGTTTTTTTCCCTGTTATAGAGATTACTGTTTAATAAATGGCGAATATATATTGATTATTATTATTTATTTTACACATCTTGGCATTGAGTTTGTTTTTGTAATAACTGAGAAAGTGAGAATAAAGAAAAAAGTTGAATTATTTACTGAAGGATATTTAGTAATGATATTTGACTTTCTTCTGAAACAATTTTGCCTCCTCACTGTGCTTTTTAAATCTTGGGTGTGATATGATGAACAAGCATCGTAGTCAGTTATGACTACTATCTGTGGTATCACTCCTTTGTGTTCATTGTGGGATTGTGATTTTTTTGTTAATTCTTTAGAGACAGAATACTCTCACTTTACTGTTACAGTTGGTGTTGTTGCCCAATAAGGCAGCACATACCAGTGGAATTCAGCTTCCCTGCTTCATTTCATGAGGCAGCTTTACCAAACTCTGTGAAATCTGTTTTATCATGGAAAAAGCACAAAAATCTCACCTACCCTCCTTTGAAAAAATGGAAGTGACCAATCAAGTAAGGCTGAAGGAGGGTATGCATATATGTGCCGTGGAAAACTGCACCATTATTAAATTTCTGACACTTTTCAAGAATACAGTATGACCCCTGTGTCCATGTTTTAATTTATCCACATCCAAGAAAATATGTCATCTCTAGGCATTTTCTAGGTCTTCCAGGGTCATTCTATGATATTTTTGAACCAGAAGTCCTTCGTTTCAATATGGTGCACTATTATGCACAGTTTGGAGTATCTATGTGAATCCCAGGAACATATCCCTTGTAGCCATACTGTATATCTCTTTGTCAAAGGGGAAATCCCGATATCAGCCCAAACCTCCAAATGAACCTTTTATGCTTGTGTATCACTTTAAGAAGATCTAAAAAGGGAAAATCGGATTAATATTAGTGTAGCTGTCCCATTATACTGTAATATGTTAACATTCGCTTTTTAAACTTCTGTTTCAAACCACTTGTATTGTTGTTGCTAAATACCTACCTTTTATCATTTGATTGTTTAAAGTATTTGACATAATTAATTGACTTGTTCCAATTACGTTTAAGGTACTATATAACAATAAAGAAATCAGTCCAGGTTTTTCCAATGATGCCTTTGAAATTACTATTTCCAGTCAGTATGTGGTGGTTAAAATTCCTGAAATCGGACTCTACATTTTTTACACTCATCTTGCTTTTTATATAAACCTGCCTTTTAGCACTTTTTATAACAACACTGAAGGACAATGTGGTAAGTGTACAAGGAATAGTGAATGCACCAAGTGGGTTTTAATTATACTAACAGTCTATCTGTATTAGAGAAATAGTGTATGTGGAATAGAGGAGTGCTACATATCACCTTGTTAAGATTATTTTATAATTTTTGATAAAAATCAGAAGAAGAGCTTGAGCTTGACATGACAATAGCTCTTTAGTGGTGGGGGGGGGAGGGGTTCTAACAGGTTGTGGAAGGTCATGGTAAGAATCCCCCAGGAAGGCTGGGACACACACACACATACACGAAGAGAGAGAGAGAGCATGAGGGGGGGGGGGGAAGAGAAGATTCTTTGTGTTAGACAGTTTACAAGTGCTCATGACTTTTTAGCCTTTACCAAAGTTGCCCTTCTTATCATTGTCAGGCACATGTAACAACAAAAAGTCAGATGATGCAATGCAAAGGAATGGCAAGATCGCAGATTCTTTTACAGAGATGGCAAATGATTGGAAAGTAATGGATCTTGTGACTAGACATTGTGATTCTGGTCAACACCTCCAACCATCCCAAGCTGAAATGGCTGCTTGTACAGGTCCTCCTTTATGTAAACTTATCTGGTAATGTACATGTTCATTTAATGTTATTACATTCATCCCTTATAAGGTGTTCATTTATTGTCTATCTTTTTGCAGGTACCCAAGCATTGAAACAATTACATTCAGTGATCGTTTTTCAGTCTGTAGATAAATATATAATGACGTTTCTCTGTTTTTTAAATTTAATTTCAAATGAAGCAAATTGCATAAACACAAAATCAATTACATAGAAGCACATGAGAAAAATTAAGTGCCAGTTGAAAGTGTCTGTGCATTATAATCTAGTAGAAAGTTCAGTGTTAAGAATAAAAATACGTATAGCCAACATCCTGCATCAGGAAATGTACTTACCTCACTATAACTATAGCTACATTTTTAGACATGGAGACTACCTTTGAGGAATTTCCAAGGCACTAGGGGGTGGCACAGCGAATTAAAGCGCTGAGCTGCTGAACTTGCTGACCAAAAGGTTTGCAGTTCTGATCTGGGAAGTGGGATGAGCTTCCGCTGTTAGCCCCAGCTTCTGCCAACCTAGCAGTTTGAAAACATGCAAATGTGAGTAGATCAATAAGTACCGCCTCAGTGGGAAGGTAACCGCGCTCCATGCAGTGATGTCTGTGACATGACCTTGGAGGCATCTATGAACAATGCCAACTCTTCGGCTTAGAAATGGAGATGAGCACCACCTCCCAAAGTGGGACACAACTAGACTTAATGTCAAGGATAAACTTTTAGTTTTACCGGGGGGGGGGGGGGGGGGGGGTGGCGGTTTGTGAGCAATGGCATGTCCAATCCACTCTTAGTGCCAGTGTGTGCCATGGGAAACAGCAGGAAGTCTGTATGACTTCAGAGATTGGTTCAGGAAAAGATTTGATTTTTGTGATACTACTACAACTTTAACAGTGCATGAGCACAATTAATCTTTCAGTAGTCATGCTTATGATATGAAAACAAATGGATGATGCCATCCATCTATTAAAAATATCTTTTTTGCAGGATTACTGGATTTCAGCAGATAGCCCCTTCTCTTATTCTTATGGTAGTCAAATTACATGGTGAATTAATTTCTACTTCTTGTTCTTTGAAAATGTTGGCCAAAACATATAATTCCATCTGTTTTATTAAATAAGGAACTTAACAGAATGTCACAGTGTTGTGCCCCCACGGCCTTACTATGATGCCTGTGTTATTGATGGATGCTCCTCAGCAAAGCAGAACACTGAATGTGGAAGTCTCCAGGCTTATGCAGCCATGTGTGGCTTCCATGGAATTTGTGTAGACTGGAGAAGTAAAACCAGCAGGAAGTGTGGTGAGCTGTTTTGCTTCCCAAATCGCTAACAAATTGCATGTTATTGTAGCCCTTTTTTTGTTACCAAATATAATGGATTCTATAATGGAATCATGTTGTATCTCCCACCAACGCAGAAGTTTGAAATATATAACTTCTCAGGAAAAAAGTTGGTAACCCCAAGTTAGCAAAAAACCAAAATAAAACACATGTGTAAGACTTTCTTCTTCTTCTTCTTCTTCTTCTTTTTTTTTTTGGTTAAATATTTGTCAGGAATAGATGATAAAGAGCTTGTGCATCTTGGAAATTTTTATTCTATCCCCATTGTTTCTGTTTTATTTTCAGAACCTTCCCCTTCATTCTCTCCCTTCTTATAGCCTAATTTAACATCAAACATAGCTGATAATATATGATTCAAACACAAACTTTTGGGAGCTAAACGCCCATCATCTAGTACCTCAGGGCTCTCCTTTTTTTCTCTTTGTTGTTGTTGTTCATTCGTTCAGTCGTTTCCGACTCTTCGTGACCTCATGGGCCAGCCCACGCAAGAGCTCCCTGTCGGCCGTCACCACGAACCTGTTACATGAACCCGTTCTCTTGGGTTCATGTAAATGTCTAAAACAGCCACTAGATGGCAAGCTAAACAATTTTCATAACCCTAAATTCAGATTAAGGAACCACACATGGGGTTGCAACTCATAGTTTAAGATTTGCACTACATGGTGGATGAATTGGTTACTTTAGTTTTTTCACATCCAAATTTTTCAATTCTCTCATTCTTTCTATTGCATTTTTGAGCAGATTTGTGAGATTTGGAAAATTCTGTTTTTAAAAATTGTGAAATTAAGTTCTCACAAACCTCTAAATCTGGCCATCCAAGTAAGCAATTTACATCATTATAAAGGAAACACTGAAATGGAGTTAAACTAGAACTGAAGATACTGTTAAACATGCCTATATCACTGAAACCTTTGCTCTGCTGAATATAGTTTGGGCAACCGCTATTACAAAGGAAAGCCCACAAAATGTAGAAAATGATCCAGTGGGGGAGAAAAATTCTATAATCAGAAATATCGGGAATGATACAGTCCTTTCTGAACTATATCATTCCAGATGGAAGCCTATGCTAGAAAACCAAGGTCAGTTCGTTTTCTCATAGCAACTGCTGCCACTTACCTCTTTCAGTTGGCAGTTAGAATAGAAAGGTTATTTCTTCCTTAGGATGTCCGTGTGGTGTGTGTGTGTCCCAAAAGTAATGAAAATGATTTTATTTGTGCAGTACAGCAGGGTCAGGAAAGGAAAGTGGGAGTTTAGATAGGTGAAGGGGGAACCCAGGCAGTCTGTTTGACCTTCTTCAGTTGAATCTGGTCTTTGTAGCAGCCAGTACATTAGTGTGTTGTAATCTTTGTGTCTAGTCATATATAAGAAAGCTGAGGAGTCTAGAACTGAGAGCAATGTGACTCAGCATGTATGTTCAATGTATTTTTTAAAACAATCAATCTAATTACTTTTGGGACAAGGCCACACACACTCACACACACATGCACACGCGCACATAAATAGAGAGATCCCTTCCTCAGAACTATAGCACTATCTGTTGCAGTGAAATTTTCCTGCACCTCCTTCTTTTCTTTGGGCAGAGGTGGAAAAAGGTGATGGCAAATCGTAGCATTTATTTGCTTGCGGCTGCCCTTGCCAGTCTGCCCTAGATCATCCTTCACATGCAAAGAACTCCACAGAAAGTGTGGAAGAACTGCTTTACATGTACAAAGTGATGAGGACAAGGAGTTTTCCTCTCCCATACTATACGTGAAGACTTTTGAATGGACTTAGATTTCTTGAATATATTTCTCCATTACCTACTTAGCAATCCTTAAATATTTTAAGCTAGAAAAATGCAAAATATAAGGAAAATTTATTTCAACTGATACAAATTAATGTTTCACAGAACTCACATGCTCTGGGGGTCAAATCTATAATCCATGTGGAAGGATGGAAAGGCTCACTTGTTCTAGTGGGTGAGTAATTTTTAAGTAGGAAGTTTGTATCAGATAACTCTTCATGTGATTTGTAATCAATACACAATGGAAAATAAGTTCTGTCTCCATGTGTTCATCTGATAGTTTTCTAGTTGTTTTTTCTCTCTCTAAAACAGGATATTCTATAACCGTGCCAAGTGCTTTCTGTTTCTCTTGCTCAAAAATAATCCAGGCCAAAAGTGTGCTCTTTAAGAAAGGAAATCATTTAGAATTTTTTTATCTGCCTTTGTCTTAACAAGATCATTTTGTTCTAAATTATTGGATCAAGCTGTTCATAATGTAGTGCTCTGGAAATTGACTTCTGCTCATAAGCTGGATGAATTCATTAACAAACCAATAAAAGGTAATGAAATCTGAATTATTGTATTCCTCAATACTTTCTTTACACTGTTAACTCAGAAAAATTATTCTACAGAAAAAATACTTCTAGTGCCAATCTACTGCAAAATGAAATTCAAGGAATATTTGTTGAAGGATGCTTCTGCCCTGATGGACTGATACAGCTGAAATACAGTGATGATATGTGTATCTCCTTCTGTGGTAAGGGAACTGACGGTAGAGGGGAAAATCCAAACTAACTGTTATGGGGATGTCTGTGAATGGTTCATGTATACAATGCGTTTGTGAAACTCAGAATACAGCAATAAAAAAGAAAACAGAAACATAAATGTCACTGTATTTAGCTTGAACTAAATGTTGTTTTTTTAATCAGAAAACATCATGATTTAGAAATAAGAATGTTCTGAGAGCTGGGGCTCTCAGATGTATTCCTTTATGTACCTTTCTGGCATCCTTATTTGTATATATTTGTATCTGTCATGTAATTGTGTTGCTTTCTTCCTGATTTCATCTTTCAATTGTCTTAACTTTTAGGTTGCAAAGGACCCGATGGTGTAGTGAGACAGGTAAGGAGTACAAAAAGAGCTATTTATTTGTATCCCGTCCTATTCTCGCCCTCCGAAGAGGAACTCAGGGCGGCTTCCAACAATATAAAAACATCAATAAAATACACAATTACATAAATGATAATAAATATACATTTAAAAACAGTTTGCCAGGTTTACAGTTTGCCAGGCTACAGCCGTGCAACAAACAATTTTGCAGATCTTATCTCTTGCAAGATAATTTTGCGTGAAGGGACACTTTGTAGGAAACACAATGCAGCAGTAACTGACAAATAAGCAACCACTCCATGTGATGCCTATATTATTATTAAGGGGAAGTTGTATCCAATCATTTTCATTCAACAGGATGTCAGAAGTTTTATTGTATCATGATATTATGGTGACTTTTTATGTATTTACAGAAGACTAAGAAGAGTTAGAATCACTATTTTGACAGTTAAATTTTGATAATACAATCATAATATACGTTTTCCCCCATAAATTTATCATCTCTCCAGAGACCGAACTGAATCAGTTCCTGCAAATTCCCTACACAGATGATGTTGTTAGAAACTCATTTCTAGAATTAGGAGCTGTGCTGGCATTTATTTATTTATTTCATATTTATCATACAGCCAGGAGAGAGCTGGGAAAAAGATTGTCAAGTCTGCACCTGCAGCAAGGAGACACTGGATATTTCTTGTACATCCCATATATGTGCCAGGTTTCCACCAATCACTTGCACCACAGAAGGATTTGTCCCTATAGTGAGGATACAGTCAGAAGACCCTTGCTGTACAGAAACAGTGTGTGGTAAGAAACTGCTGCAGTGAGTTTGGAGATTCCTTTTACATAGGGGAGCAAATAACCATATGTTTCCAAAACTGATATTATCCACATTATCTGCTTTGAACTGGATTATATGAGTCTGCACTGCCATATAACCAAGTTCAAGGCAGATGATCTTGTTTTTATATGGCACTGTAAAAGGAGCCCTTGTCACCTGTAAAACATGAATATATCATATTTATTTGAGTCTACAGCTTCCCACCAGATTTTTCATAGCCATTGCCGGCTTCCTACCAGGCTTGATGGAGGGGCATGGGATCCCACCAGCCTTTTTGCAGCCACCTCCATCTTGCATTACATTTGACAGCAAATACTTTTTTTGTAGTGCACACCTTCAAAATTGAGGTGCGTATTACATTTGACTGCACATTATAATTGACTAAATACAGTATCCTCTTTTATCTCTTCATTTACAGAATGTGATATAAACTCTTGTTCTCCAATCAAACCGAAATGCAACCCAGGTTTCCAGATTGCAACAGTCACTTTTCAAGATGCATGCTGTCCCATTTATTTCTGTAGTAAGTACCAAACTTACATACATCCTTTGGCATAGGAGTAGAGTAAGGTTGCAGTTCTCTATATACTTACCTGAGATAGTCACACTGATAATGATGATGATGATGATGATGATAATAATAATAATACCAACAACAACAACTTTATTTTTAGGATCACAGTGCAGTTAAAACATAACACATTAAAAAGTATGAATTCAGTAAGTCTTATTTTTGATTAGACAGAGTATGAGGGTTGTCTGTGATCATAAAATTAGAAGTTGCATTAAGATATTTTATGTATTCTGCCAATGATTTTTTGATACCTCTTAAGAATAAAAATGGAAAAGATCCAATGAAACCCATACAACAGAGAAATAAAATATAAGCATTGCATTTCTTTTATTGACAGGACCAAAAAATGTTTGTGTTTACCAAGGAATTGAGTATCAGGTGAATATAATTGCTTCCCTTTGTGTGTTGCTGGGATATTGCTGTAGCTAATGACCTGAAATTTATATGTTGCTGAATACCTTCATATTTACAAAGTTTTAACCCCTCAAAACTCCAGTCTTTTTAAAATGTATAATAATATAGTCAGAAATCAGGTTAAAATGTTTTTGTATTAAGATATATCCACTCAAATCAAAAGAAAAGCTAACAATCATAAAATAGTTTTAAAAGAAAATACAGTAAATTTAAAGGAAAAACACCAGCAATGTCTCTTAAGGGTGAATAGACTGTACTCGACTTAATGTGGGGATACTTTGTTGAAACATAATTTTGTGTTAAAATGTTAATTGGTGTAAGCTGTAGATTTTATGTGTTAACAATTTTGTGTTCACATGCTGAATTTATGTACTGGTTTCTCCTTTCTTTTGATATATCTCATTAAAGCCTGGATTCTTGGTACCTTCTGATTCTTGTGAAGAATGTATCTGCACTGAAACACAGGATCCTAAGACCAAAACCAACCAAATTAAATGCCTACCAATGAAGTGCTCTACTGAATGTCAAAAGGTAAATAGTCGCTTTGGTAGCTGCCTTCCCAAATCTAGATGAAGGGCAAGATGATGCCATGAAGCAGAAACTGGTTGGAAAATGCCTTCCTGACCTTGCTTATATTGTTTTGTTTTTGTGTTTCTCATGTATGATGACCCTGAACCTATCATAAAGTTTTCTGGGACTGAGAGCATGTGACTCAGCCAAGGAGAAGGCTCTTCCCTACAGAGTAATTGAGACATTCATCATCATTTGTTAACAGGATTTCATAAATGCTGAAGCTTCCCAGTAGGAAATGCAAGGTTTTGAAATATATTTCTTGCAGGGTTTTTTTGCAGTAATTTTTTATGTTTTGGAAATTCTTATAAATTCAGGTTACCTGATATTGGCATCTAATAGCCAACATTATTTCATCTTCAGGGTTTCCATTATATCCAGGAAGAAGGAAAATGTTGTGGTGAATGTGTGCAGACAGAATGTGTGGCAGAACTTTCATCTGGAACAGTGAGCATTGGGGTATGTTGTTTATTTCTATTGCAAATAATTGCAATGTTGCCATAGGTCAGTGGTGGTAAACATAGTAGATGTGCCAGAAGGGGCACACAGCACCTTCTCTCCTGGCACCCTTCTCTAACCCTCCCCAGCTCACTATCCCGCCACTCACTAGCCTGCTCACCCACTCACTTGCTTGCCTCTCCCCCCCCCCCCCCCCCGTTCACTCAGTCGTCCACCCCCCAAGTGCCAACGCCAGACTCACCTCCCTCACTCACCCCCTGAGTGCTCACCCACACTTCCCCCAACCCCCAGTTTGGGGCACTCTGTCTCTAAGAGGTTTGCCATCACAACAATAGGTCATAATATTTCAGAATGTTTTCTTTGAAAATGCTATATTCAGTTCCATCCCCCCTTCCTTCCTGCATTAAATGGAATACCAAAGGGGCTATATGAAAAGGGGATATGTTTAGCAATCCAAGATCACACATTTTGGCCTTGAGTATCACAGCTTGGCTCTTTGCCTCTGGGCCTCAGGGGAAAGGAGAAATCTCAAAGGAGAGTTTTTGTTTTGTCTTTCTTTACTGATATCCTCCTCTATCCCTCAACAGCATAACATCCCAAAGCTTAGCATGAGGGGAAAATTCAGTGAGAGAAATATTATTTTATTTATTTAATACTGTCTTTCAGTGTGCAGCCCAAGGCACCTCACAAAATGTGTTAAAACAAAATAAAGTAAAAACACATGAAAATGTAACTTAAAAAACACATTTTAAAAACATGACTTTAAAACAGTTTTAAAAGGCAGTTACATTGGTAAAATAGACCATGATGCAATTAAAATTATGTATCAGAAGTTTCAGAATATTGCATTGCTTCAATATCTGCTATTTTATTATTATGTTTATTTATGCCCTGCTTTTTCTCTCTGCAACAGACACTCAAAGTGTCTTACAATAAAACTGTATGACTTTAAACATGAAAATAGACAAACATTAAAATAGAATTAAATATTAACGGTGTTAAAAACAGTTTAAATCCTTAAAACTGATTAAAATGCAATCAGCGTTAAAACTGACTTGACCTGATCTTTTTTAAATAAATAAATAAATAAATAAATAAACATATTAACAATATATTGGGAATTTTATAGCCAATGAAAAGACTTACTCATATCTCTTCTTATTAAGATGTGATATGATTGTCTGAAAATGGTCAATTCATTAATTGTCTTTGTCAATACTATTCAAGTTACACTTGCTCAGGTTAGATCATGCAAATTGCAAAATAAGCAAATATCTTTATAATCTTGGTTTGTATTACTCAAAAATATTGGGAGAAAGAAATAACATGAGACTTAAATCCATATTTGTTTGCAAGTTCGAAGAGTAAAGATAAAGGTTTCCCCATGACATTAAGTCTAGTTGTGTCTGACTCTGTGGGGTGGATGCTCATCTCCATTTCTAAGCCAAAGAACTGGCATTGTTCGTAGATACCTCCAAGGTCATGTGGCCGGCATGACTGCATGTAGTGTTGTTAACTTCCCTCCAGAGTGTTACCTCTTGATCTCACATTTGCATATTTCCACATTGCTAGGTTGGCAGAAGCTGGGGCTAACAGCAGGCACTCATCCTGCTCCCCAAATTCAAACTGATGATCTTTTGATCAGCAAGTTCAGCACCTCAGCGGTTTAACCCATTGTGCCACCATGGGCTCCATCCAAGAGTAGAACCATTTAATTAATGGGTCTTATTTGAGTAGGACTTATCAGGTCCCCACTAATTCTAATTTGGATGAGCAGTTGCAAGTACGGCTGTATTTTACATTTTGCTAATGCATGTATTGTAAGCTCCTGTACAGAAATCAAATTCACCGCAATATTTACATGTATACAGTCCTAAATTCTAGTAACTATACATTAACTTGTAGGGAAATTCCATAACTTCTTGTTCTGTGTACCTTTAAAAGATACCATCTAGACAGTAATAATGAAAAATGTGATGTTGAGAATTTTAAATAGATATCAATAACTTATTTCTGGATATTCTTTATTCCTCTGCAGGTTGGGCAGAGCTACAAGGATCCACATGATAACTGTACGCAGTATCTATGCACCAGGCTATCAGATCAGTTTATTCTGAGTAGCACAGTAGAAGCTTGCCAAATATTAGATCAGTCAAACTGTGTTCCAGTAAGTATTAGGACAGCAGTCTTTGGTTAGATCAAATCTGTCAACATTTGTAATTGAATGCCTTTTCAGTCTTCTTTCAACATGAAGAAATTTAGACTGCAGTGCTGAATGTAGCCATGTATTTGTATATTCATATCACTATTACTTCTGGTAAATAAATTGTGGTGAAGTGTAAATTTTTAACTTGCAGTTATGTATAATTATAGATAGATGTTTAAAGGGTAAGTATTTAAAGTTGTATAACTAGGGGGGATGGAGGTCAGCTCAGCTCATGTTGAGCTGGGTTACCATGGAAACAAGGGCACAGCCAACTGCCACTTGGCAGGGCAGCCATTTTGAAGCAGTCAGTCTGTAGTCAGCGAACTACAGGAGAGGCTGGTTCTAGTGTGTGTTGAGAACCAGTGGGTTGATCTACAGTCTGTGTACTGTTAGAAATGCTGATTCTATAGTAGTGAGAGTCACGAAGGTTTTGGCTTTTAGCCTGAGTAGTTTAAATAAGTCAAGTTGATTTATTTATATTAATAGTTAGTGTATGGGAGAAAGGGGAGAGAAACCCAGTGAGGATCTCTATTGCAACAGAAACATCACAAAGAAATAATAAGCTTGTAACTAAAGTAATCTATTATGGGAAGAAACACAATTTGAAGAAAAATAAGTTTGAAACCTGTTTAGTGGAAGGAAGAATGCTTTCCAGAGTTGTTTAAGAAACGTTATAAATGTAACCTATGAAGATATGTGCCTCTAAGAGTAAGAAACATTGAAACCATCACGCTCCTTCCACATTTCAATAAACTTGTTATTGTTTTTCTTTAAAGCCCAGTCTCTGTTACAATTCCTTTCCAAGTTAAGTCACGCTATACATTAAAGAAAGACCAAGTCAATATTACCAGCTATTAGCTATGCTATCAAATTAATAAACCCTTATAAATTGGTGACTCCTTCACAAACTCTTCACAAATTGGTGAAATCTTTACATAAATCTACCAGATTTTTGCATGGTTTCATAAACTTGTGAAAGCCTGGATGATCTGATCTAGCAGTGGGGCAAATGTGTTGACACACAACAGCAACAATGTTTTATCATATTGTAGTCAGCCTTCTTAACAATAATGGTCTATGTCCAGCTGAAATGAAATATTTTAATGTATATTTCTTGTTCTGAACACAAAATGCACCATGGCACACACACACATCAACATAAATATGAAATCAGTACAAATCCCATCGAATCAGGAGGAATGAAGGCACAAACCACATTGGAAAAATCTGCTTTCTTTGGAAAGAGTGAAACTGGTGTATGGCCAAAACTGTCAAAGGCACTGCCAGCCAAAGCTGCCATTTAACCTTCCAGAAGTGTAGAAGTATTCCTAAGCTGCATACCTAGACTTTCAGAGGGAGTTGCCATTCCTTTTTTTTTTTTTGAGGTTTTCCTCATCTTTAACATCTACATGGCAATACATTTTTCTCTGTATGAGGAAGGCAGGCAGGTCTTCTCAATGCAAGGAAAACTGTAAATACCAAAGTTGACTGATGCAGATTGGGAAGAATTTTTCAGTTTGTTTTTGAGGAGTTTCATCAAAAATGCAAGTTATATTCAGGATATAAATTTAACATAGTATTTTCAGTGACAGTAAAATATAGTCACAAGAGATTTCCCCCTCTCTATAATTGCTCAGGCAGGGTGTATCATGATATTCATCCTTATAGGTGTTTCTCAAACTTCTCCAGTCTAATTGAGCAGATGGTTGCTGCATGGCTAATGTGGGCTAAGTGAATAGAGATGGCATAAGTGATACAACAACAAGGCATTTTACTCTTATGCAATTCAGAGAAACAAAGGCTTCATTTTCCCCTTAGATTCCTTTTTCAGAATATTTATTGTCTCCAAAAAGTAGTTATTTGAAAGAGGAAATTAATTTGAGAGAATTTAACATTAAGAAGACAGAACATGATCGTAATTAAATTTGTGTGCATTGGGGAGAGGGGGGAAGAAATCCAAAACATTTTTGGGAGGGAAATGAATTTTTAAAGAGCAAGAAATAAATTTCCTACTGGTAGGATATAGAAGTTTGCATCTAAACAGAAAAAGGAAGTCTCTCTTGTCCAGTCGGGCTCTTCCAGACAGGCCCTATATTCCAGGATTGCATCCCAGGTTTTTGGTTTATTCCAGATTATCTGGCAGTGTGGACTCATATCATCCAGTTTAAAGCAGAAAACCTGGGATCAGATCCTGGGATATAGGACCTGCCTGGAAGGTCCCTCAGATACTGCTGAAAATGCCTTCACAGTTGCTTGTCCCATTTCCTCTGTACAGAGTAGCTAAAACTTGATTATAATGCACTACATGGAAATATTAGATGTTCTATGGTGAGAGTGAAGAACATGTTGAACTGTAGTTCTCATTTTTTATTATTAGCTGTACTGATTTGCAACGATTGAAGTGGTAACCCTACTTGAGGCTTATATGATCACTACTCATGTTTGCAAAGTTTATAACTTAAATTCAGTGGTCAGCTCCAATAGCAGGAGACGTTTTCTATTGACCAAAGTAAATATTTATATTTCTTTTCAAAACAGGGAACCACACAGACTACTCCAGATGGGTGTTGTGAAACTTGTAAGTATTTTATTTGTAACAGTCTGTACATATGAAGGAAGTTCTATTCTTGACATCCATCTTAGAAGCAGAGATGGAAATAATATTCATTAGCATTTGTTTTCTGGTAAAAAAAAAGAAAAAAGGAAAGGGTTTCCTGACACCTGGGAGATCCAAACAAGAAAAATAAAACAAAAAAGAGCATCCAAGAGATTTATTGTATTTTGGAAAGTCTTTGGGGGCAATTTGTGTATTCTGATAAATAAATCTACCAGATTTTTGCATGGTTTTATAAGCTTGTGAAAGTCTGTATTATCAGAGCTAGCCATGGAACAAATGTGTTGACACACAACAGTAACAATGTTTTTATCGTATTGTAGTCAGTCCTCTTAACGATAGTGGCCTATCAAATAGCATTTTTTCACTCTCTCTCACACACGCTTTATTTAGTTCAGAAAATGTGTTTTCTGGACAGGAAAACAGTATGCTTTTCACAGAAAGGCCCTGTGTATTTTTATTCAAAAGGATTCCCTGAAAATCTTCCCAAAAATGGAAATAGCAACCAAATACTAGGAAGAAATCCTTTGTTCGTGCACAACAAGGTTAAAACTATGTAACTTATCAATTCCTGCTTATGAGGATGAAATAAAGACACAGTTAGTGTACTTTGATTCTGCTTCAACTGCCGTATATAAAGATATGCAGATGGCAATACGATCAATCCCACCATCTGACACTAAATTATAAAGGCACGTCGTGTGGCCAAACAATATCTCTGGACAGGGGGCAAACAGATCCCACCAACTGTCCTTCCTTTAAAAATAAAGACTTCACACCACTTTGGCACCAATATAACATTTGAGGAGATGTCTCTCTATTTAAACTTTCGCTGCCACCATAAACTAAATGAACAGGAACCCTCTAGCTGGTTAAACTATTAAAAAGGCTTTCTAGACCACCAAGTACTGTGTCTTTTAAATGGCTTCTTTGATGGAGAACAGGTGAGGTTGATTTAAAAAGAAAAGGGACTAAATCCCCAAATATACACTTGACTCAGGCTTGAGTTTCAAAAAAACAAGGAAAGTTTATTGAATAAAAGTACAGAATGAAGCGAATGCTGTTTAATAGGCTTGGCTGTTACAGATAAAATGTTCTGGTACTTAAAAGCGTAACGGTTGCATGAGAATGGTTCTTTGTTACAGTTACTACTACAAAACCCAGCTATTTCTTCCCTAAATAGCTGTACCCAGTTTGCCACAGCTTACTTCACTGGCAAACTTCAGGCAAACTGCCTATTCTAATCACGAACTGCTAATTCTGTAATCCTGCTCTAACTCTAACATCAACAGACTGACTGACTAAAACAGCTTCTTTCTTTCCCTCCAAACAGTCCAACTCCGCCCCCCCTTTAATAAACCAATCCTAGCTGCTCTAAGGCTGGCTCAGGCCTAGGCCACTCCCCCTCTCTGAAATGGAGCTTTCCCTAAACTAAAATGGCTCTTGCTGCCCTCTGCCAGGCCTTCTAAGGCTGAAACTAACTAGCCTGCCTCTCCTAGGCCCTGCCACCCAGGCTGGCAAGGTAAGGGATCTTCACACCGTACATGCATCCTATGGAGTCTTTGGGTTCGTGGTTTGCAACCGCACCAGAGGAGGAATTGGATGGAGAATTCTAAATGCCCTTCCTTAAATTTATTTATTTCGGTCATTTATACCCCACCTTTCTCACCCCCTAGGGGGGACTCAAGGCGGCTTACATCCGGCACAATTCGATGCCCACAATTACAATAAAATGCAATAGCAAAACACAATAGATTAAAAACAGACAATTAATACAATACAATATAACACAATACAATATCAACTAAAAACCACTCTAAAGCCTGCGTTCATCGTGTTCTAAAATCCGTCAATCCGTTTTGCATTGCCATAGTCCTTTCCAACTCTAGTCATCATTACCATGTTACCCTGCCAGACTACCCAAATGCCTGGTCCCATATCCATGTCTTCAGCTTTCTCCTGAAGGAGAGGAGGGATGTTGACAACCTAATTTCCCCGGGGAGTGAATTCCACAGGTGAGGGGCCACCACTGAGAAGGCCCTGTCTCCCGTCCCCACCAACCTCACTTGTGATAAAGGTGGGGCCGAGAGCAGGGCCTCCCCAGAAGATCTGAAATTGCCAATCCCGGGTCTCCAGAAACACCATCTCACCACACATGGGATTTTTGGCCCCTTGCTCCTTTTTAGCTACGGAACCTGCTGAGCACTATCACATGATGCAGGCCGTGCCCCACCTCATTGATGGCCGAAGTGGCAAGGAAGGTTGGCAAGATGCTTCCTTGCCAAAGACGATAAGGCAATTGAGTTTTGAGTAGCTCCAACAGAGTTACCCACAGTTTTAGGCCTTTCCCCCCCATCTAAAGGGAAAAGAGTCAGGGCACCAATGTGGTTGCCACAATTTCCCCCATCTGATGGGGGAAGGAACAGGATACCAACACATCTTGTTGTGATGCCCCATGTGAAGGGGGAAGGAGGGAGTGTGTGTGGGCAGCCACAAAGTACCCTGTGTGCCTTATTTTTTCCAGTGAAATTGAACTAAATGGGGGGGGGGGCATTGGTATGATGAGATTTCTTGAAAAACAAAACAGAATCATAATGCTATAACTATGTAGTATGAAAGGGCCCATGATTTTGTAAGGTACTACGGAAGATTTCAATTGGCCTTTAGGGAATTACATCTGAGTTTTTTTCTAGTGAAATAAAAGTGTTCCATACACATGTTGTGTTTCATCATATGTCTGATGCAACTTAGATACCATTTACTGAGTGGTCTCCTCCACATTTATTTTCAGGTGTACTCTTGTCACATAATTGTAAAATTACTCAAAAGAAGCAATACATCTATTATGATCGGTGTAAATCAATCACTCCTATCATGATACCTTCTTGTGAAGGATTCTGTGACACATATTCTGTGTAAGTAAGATGCTATTTTACCTGCTATTGTTTTTCTGTCATCTTAATCACAGTAGTGAGACACAACTTCCAGTTGCCAGAAGTTTTCTCTCTTTGTACACATTTTAGAATTGAATGTAGTTTTTGCCAATATACACTGCACCAAACATGCTAGAAGCTTAGAGATGTATCGATTTCTAGTTGCAAATTCCACCAATGTCCCACTTTAGGTGTGAGTTGGGTAAAGAAAAAATCTTAATAATAATAAAGCACATCCAGTCTTAATCAGCGATCAGACTGTTAACACATTCAACCAGCCCTGAGAATTGTGCATATTTCAGTGAATTCTGTTCTTTCCAGAACCTAAAAAGTTACTCTTTGCAATTAAAATTTCCAGTATCCTCAGTCCAGCACAGGCAGTAACTAAGCTTGCTGAGAAATTCTGGGATAAACAACCTTTCTATGTTCTGAAAGAAGCAGAATGCTCTTCTGATAGATGAGGGAGACGTGTGTTCTTTTTTGTATGTAAAGCAGGTTGCAATTTTTCAATAATTCTGTGGGAATCTGCCTTTTGTCCTTCTGTTTCGTTACTGTTGTCTTATCCATGATTCAGCCAAGGAGGCAGAAACATCCATACCTCTAGAAATAACGTAGATTTGTCTGTCACTGTGTTTGCAAAAAAAAGGCAGTCCTTCCTCTTTTGATGATAGTGCAGCATTTCTCAACCTGGGGGTTGGGGCCCCTGGGGGGGTCGTGAGGGGGTGTCACAGGTGTTGCTAAAGACCATAAAAAGCACAGTATTTTCTGTTGGTCATGGGAGTTCTGTGTGGGATGTATGCCCAATTCTATCGTTGGTGGAGTTCAGAATGTTCTTCGATTGTAGGTCAACTATAAATCCCAGAAACTACAACTCCCAAATGTCAAGTCTATTTCCTCCTAAACTCCACCACTGTTTACATTTGGAGATATTGAGTATTTGTGCCAAGTTTGGTCCAGATCCATCATTGTTTGAGTCCACAGTGCTCTATGGATGTAGGTGAACTACAACTCCAGAACTCAAGGTCAATGCTCACCAAACCCTTCCAGTATTTTCTGTTGGTCATGGGAGTTCTGTATGCCAAGTTTGGTTCAATTCCATTGTTGGTGGAGTTCAGAATGCTCTTCGATTGTAGGTCAACTATAAATCCCAGAAACTACAACTCCCAAATGTCAAGTCTATTTCCTCCCAAACTCCACCACTGTTTACATTTGGAGGTATTGAGTATTTGTGCCAAGTTTGGTCCAGATCCATCATTGTTTGAGTCCACAGTGCTCTATGGATGTAGGTGAACTACAACTCCAGAACTCAAGGTCAATGCCCACCAAACCCTTCCAGTATTTTCTGTTGGTCATGGGAGTTCTGTATGCCAAGTTTGGTTCAATTCCATTGTTGGTGGAGTTCAGAATGCTCTTTGATTGTAAGTCAACTATAAATCCCAGCAACTACAACTCCCAAATGACAAAATCACGCCCCCCCCCCCACAACCCCACCAGTATTCAACTTTGGGTGTATCAGTTTATTGTGCCAAATTTTATCCAATGAATGAAAATATATCCTGCATATCAGATATTTACAATATGATCACAACAGTAGCAAAATTGC
Organism: Anolis sagrei; assembly: GCF_037176765.1. Lineage (NCBI taxonomy): Eukaryota > Metazoa > Chordata > Lepidosauria > Squamata > Anolidae > Anolis > Anolis sagrei. Next base: position 242,749,300 of record NC_090021.1, read on the forward strand.
AGTTATGAAGTAGCAACAAAAATAATATTATGGCTGGGGGGTCACCACAATATGGGAGGACAGTATTAAGGGGTCATGGCATTAGAAAGGTTGGGAACCACTGTGATAGTGATGATATTAATCAGCCTTAAGCATTCCTTGGTATCTGCAGCATATTCATAGAAACGATGTGAAGAGATATGTGGGGAGAACAGAGATGAAGTGTCTCATAGACTTTTCCCCCCACCTCATTTTAGCAGTAGGGAAGTAAAAAAACAAACAAACAAAAAACAAACCACAGTTAGAAGTGCAAACATGGTACAAAATGACAATTTTTCATCCAAGACATGAGAAGGTAAAATTTCCTGTTCTCAAAGGTCCTTCTTACCTGTTGTCTTGTGGTGTTTTGATTGTAATAAAAATGCTTCTCTGTGTTCTCTGCCTGCCAGGTATTCCTTTGTCACTCACAAAATGAAGCACAGATGCACATGTTGCCAAGCTACAAAATACCATGAAGTGAGAGTAGTGCTGATTTGCAGTAAAAAGAAGAGAATGAAATACACCTACCTTCATATAGATGAGTGTGGTTGTGTGGAGACTAAATGCCCGGCATAAAACAATGAACCCAAAATATTGATAACATGTACTGTGAGCAGTTGCTGTATGTTCCCTTATATATCTTCACTGTAGTATTTTCATTCTATAATGTCAATTGTTCAGAGTTTTGCTATTCTTTAATACTGTGATTGCTTCATTTATTCTTATTGTTATAGTAAATTGAACAATTAATAACATCTCTTGAAATTTGTCAAATAAATCATATTTTCATGTTTTCTTGCATTATATTGTCTTTAACAAGATTAACTACTGTATCTGTATATTTCTTTCATTTCAAAAGATCTTACAAATAAGAATTAGAAATTTGGGAATACAAAATGTAAATCATGTGCTGACATAAATATTGACCAAAGTATTATTGACCAAAGTATTAAACTCTGGCATGGCCAAAATGTTAAAGGGGAAATAGAAAAGAGTGTTTTTGCTGGTCCACCTGGAGCCTTTGAAGCAAAGAACTTTAGTATGATCAGGATAGGACCTAAACACATTGATGCAATAGATGGCTGCAGTTCACAGTCACAGTTACGGAATTGTATTCGCAGCCCCTAAGTATATAGTTAAGGAAATACGTAAGGATTGTAGAAGTCCCCAATCCTGCCTTACCAGGCAGTACCCACTCCCAGTAATGAATGCACTGCCCATTCTCCTGTAGATGTGGCTGCATCACACGGACTCAGGATGCAGCTTCCATCCTCTCCCATCAGCAATCTCCAATATGATCTTGATTCCAGTTGACCCACCGGTGGTAGTAGTAGTAGTAGTAGTTGTTGTTATTATTATTATTATTATTATTATTATTATTATTATTATTATTTATTCTTATACCCTGTCACTGGATTATACTTTGATTGTGCCTTTCCTGCATGGCAGGGGGTTGGACTAGATGGCCCATGTGGTCTCTTCCAACTCTATGATGCTATATGGCAGTGTGGACTCAGATAATCTAGTTAAAAGCAGATAATGTGGGTTCTGGATTGTTCTGGATTATATGACAGTGTAGAAGGGCCCATAGTCTGACCTAACACTGTACTCTCTTTCAGGTGGGTAGGATCCATATAACTGCTGGACATTTAGAGTCCATGGTTCAATCTTTGATATAAGCAGCAGCATAAGGGTACAATAGTGTGTTAATTCAGGCAGAAGGATACAGTCTCTCTTTATCAAACAGATGGCATCAACATGGCATCACAATAGCTAGAGCCTCTTCAATAGGCAGGCAGTTTTAGTAGCAACTCCGAAACAATGTCATCCTGAGGTCACAATGCCTAGTCTCTTTCTTTCAGGCAGGCAATATCAACATAGTCCTATGGGCAGCTGGGTGTCAAACCAGGCTGATAGCATTAGCATGAAATTGCAATGACTTATCTTTCATCTTTAAGCAAATACATTTTCATAAAGTCTCTTCCTTAGACAGGTATAATTAGGAGGGTTCCTAATACTCAAGCCCATTCTACACAGCTATGTAAAATCTACATTATCTGCTTTAAACTGGATTATATGGCAGTGTAGTCTAACAACCTCATCACATGGGGCTAAAATTAGCATCATGCACCAATCTAGCACCAGTCACCCATGGAGCCGGCTGGCTCCCATCAGATGACATTGTGCCAGCTCCATGGGTGAAAGAGAGCAAAACCAGAACACTGTCGCAGCAACACAGGAGGCTTCCCACGTTGCCATTTACTTTAATGGGGGGAAGTGCACTGTGCTTTCACCCATGGGATCAGGAGCTGTAGGAGGAGGGCAATGGCGAGGTGAGGGGTAGGAGCTTCCCCACACCCTGCAGTGAAACAAAGCAAAGTGAGCCTTTTTTTTGGTGGCTGTGTGATGTGGACATAAGATAATTCAGTTCAAATCAGATAATGTGGATTTTCTGCTTTTATAACCTGGATTATCTGGCAGTGTAGAAAGGGCATCAGAAGACAGGACCAAGAGGGAGTTGCAGTGGTGAACTTAGAAATAGGGACAAGCACTGCTATCTTAGGCCCCTTCTACACTGCAATATAATACAGATTATAAAAGCAGATAATCTGCATTATCTGCTTTGAGCTGGATTATCTGAGTCCACACTGCCATATAGAATCATAGGATCATAGAGTTGCAAGAGACCTTGTGAGCCATCCAATCCAACCTGTTGCCATATCCAGATCTGATTCAAAACAGATCTGGATTTTATATGGCAGTGTAAAAGCCTCTGACTCACTACTCTCTCCCTTGCCAAATAGCTTTGTAGCAATACTACACATGTTTTTTTGACATTGAAGGAGCAGAAGCCAAGGTTGTACAATGGGTACAACAGTTAGTGGATGAGATCCTATATGGCAGCAAGCAAAGCATAGTGCTCTGCATACACAGCTCTGTGCAGCTCAGCTTCACAAAGGCACCTGCCAAAAGCTGGGGAGGCTCCTGAAGCCAGTGAGAGAGATGGATGACGAGGACATGACTAAATAAAGCTGCAGCAGCTGGGAGACATGTAATGAGATTATTTCCCGAAATCTACTAGAGCAATGGTCCCTAACTTTTGGTCCTCCAGGGGCTTCAACTCCCATAAATCTTAGTCAGCTTAACCAACTCGCAGGAATTCTGGGAGCTGAAGACCAAAACACACAGAGCACCAAATGTTAGGAACCACTATGCTAGATCAACTCCATTTGTCATTCACTTTAACTCCAGACCACTGCTGCCTGGCGATCTCTCTGTTTCCTGACCGGGAAGCAGCTGCAGCAGCATTATCTTTGGACTGAATAGTTGCTGCAGCATGTGGACATTGTGGGAGTAACTTGTAAATAGCCCCTTTCTCAATTTCAAAGACAATACACATGCAGACATGATCCCCAGTTGTGTACACATGTCATGAAGAAGACTGTAGCTAGTGGTATCTTGTGTAGCAATTGAAAGATGTTTTTTAAAAAGCAGCATTTACCATATATACTCAAGTATAAGCCGACCTGCACATAAGCTGAGGCACCTAATTTTACCACAAAAAATAAAATAAAATGAGAAAATGTGTTGACTTAGGTATAAGCCGAATACTGGGCTGATACAACATTTAACTCATAGTGGATAGTAGAGCTGGGGTTTTCATAGTCCTTGATTTTCCTCATATGTCATATTTCTTTCCAGATGACATCATAGAAGGTCACAAAGGCTAAGAGAGTGTGACTTATCACCAGATCTGGCCTCTTTTTTGGAAGATAAACAGTCTCACTTTCTCCATCTCAGAGGGCAGTGCTACAAACAATTTTTGCCATTGCCACACCTTTTAAAATACTCTGTAATACATTTATTTCTTCCTTGCCTGGTGAAGAAGTCCTGGCCATGTAACTTTTGCAGAAGACCATACCTTTTGAATCACATCCTAGCCATATGCCTTATGAATTCAGTGTACCTCTTTTAATCTGCAAAATATTAGAAGGCATGTTACCATGACTTTTCCAGGCCTGATGTTAAGGCTGTTGGCAGCATCAGAAGCTATGGAACTGGTTGTGATCACAATGTGCAGTGTCCCCAGCCACTTCTGCAGGTCTGTGTAGCAGTATAAGGTTTCACAAAATATAGGTATTAAAAATATGTGAATAATATTTGCTACATTAGCTTTAGATTCTATTTTAGAATGTAAAGATTATGGAACTTTGTTTCTGAGCCTTTTTAAAGAGTAATTGATCAGACATACATATACTATTATTGTCACTGTTTCACCAGCAGATGTCATATCAGTTTCGTTTAACTGTGCAAACTGTGCAGCACACTAGCTTTTATGCATAAGCAGGAAGCTGGCTAATCCAAGAAGTGTCTTAAGAGGACAAACACTCACTAAAAAATGCAAATTTGTGTAAGACTTGATGGTTTTTATGGTATGTTCTGCCCAGCTCGTCTGTAATTGGGTAGGCTGGCAATTGAAGTTACTTTTAGAGTGGAATGTATATATTTGTGCTGACCATGTTATATCGTCAGTCCTCCACATTTACTGGGGTTAGGGGTGCAGGACTCACACAAAAGTGGGAAAACATCAAATAAAAAAACTACCATATGTTTAACATAAGAGAACACCTATCTAAACATCGTTACATCTTTTGGCATGACTCTAAGTTGAACCTTTGGTAAAACTTGAACACAGAATAATATTGGATGGCCTAGAGATTTCTAGAAAGGTGTTCTCTCTATGAATCCCTAACTCCTCCAGCATGGCTCTCTGGACAACTTTTGAAGATGACCATAGGATAGCACTAGAAGACCTAGAAATTGTTAAGGCACTTTCAGACATAACTGAAACGCATGCTGAAGCAGGTTTAAGAAAAACCCATTTTGGTGCTGGTTTAAGTCCCCAGACCCCCCCCCCCAAAAAAAAAAAACCCCTGGGCTTTCCTGGGAGGAGGGATCGACATTCCATTCTAATTACTATCAGGATGGCATGTAGCCACCCTGAAGACCCTCAAAAGAATACCTAAAAAGTTTTTAAAACTCACCCTGTTGCCATTATGGTCCTCCTCGCACCCTCCTGGTGCAAGGAAATGACACACCAGGAGACTGGGGGAGGGGGACACATGACCGAGATGGCTGTGTGGATTGGACTGGGGATCAATATTGTTTGTAATACTGTTCCTTCCAAGAATTGCCAATCCACACTGGGCCCACATCTGGTAAGACCCAGATCTTACCTAAGACCCAGATCTTACCTAAGATCCGGATCTTACCAGGTGTTTGTTTAATTTATAATAAAGCAGGAAAATCCTGCTCTGTTTCAAATTGATTTGAGTTTACCCAAGATGCCATTCAGACATCTCTGGGAAAATTGAGACAGGTCCCAGTTTTTGGGCCTGTTTGGATGGGCCCTTAAATATAACATTTTTAATAAAATCTGCAAAAGTGTAATCTGCAGATGTGGATGAACAACTATACAACAAGGAAGTTGTAGTATTTTATTATTTCTATGAGATTTTTTAAGGTTGGAGTTAAATTATAGTTTTGTTATTGTATGGTATCTCAATTTCTAAGAGTCTGATTGAGCAGTAAATACCCCTAGAAACAATCACAAACCTAATATTGTTTGTACCTTCCAAGAATTATCAGTTGAAGGCATATGATGAAAAGATGAAAAGGCATATGATGAAAAGATGAAAAGATTTAATGCAATATGGGCGAATTCTCACGATCTTGTTCTTATGGCTGCAATCGCATTAAAACCTTTTCATCACTTTTAAACACTCATGGGGCATAAGAGCTACATTATTATCCAATGACCTATAATAATTGCTAGTTAGTTAATAACTTTAAATGTGGTTGAATGCAATCCCCAGAATTTAAATTTATACTTCCTCATTCTCTGGATATAAGGAACATTCTTTGTTCACATAATCTAGAAATCTGTGGAGGTCTAAATCTAAATCACCTCTATACAAACAGCACATGGGTTGATTAAACTATTTTACTCTCTGTGAGTTCTCTGTTCCCAGCTACCTGGGACATTTGGGATCAGTTCAGTTACTTCAGTATTTCTGCTAATGTTAACTTCACTCACCACGAATGTCCTGTTTGTTCCCTGTATGTCTCTGTGAGGAACACCAATATAAAAGAGGAATGAACATGTTCCTGAGAGTCTTACAGCATCTTCCCTTCTGCAGATAATAGTGAACACTATGGATTTGGAGATAATGGGCCCTTCTACACAGGCCCTAAAACATGTGATTGGTCATGGGTTATTGAGGAAATTCCTCCCAACCTCCCGACACATAATTTTGATGCACCAGGAGCATTGGATGGAGGGGCTTGAGCATGCATCCAGGCCCCTCGGGGAAGCTTAGGGACTAAATGGAGGGCTGAGGGCTGGCTACATGCCCTACCAGGTCAACCTCTGGTTGACCCGGCAGGGCATGTAGCCCCAACCCTTACAGGGAAAGCCCAGGATTGGGGGTGGGGACTAATTCCCAGGAGAAACTGGGATATAATATCCCTAATGCTTGGAATGGCCCAAAGAACCATTAACCAAACCATTAAGTTCAACTAACAAAAATAAATTTGACTTAGCAACCATGAATTGATTCAGCAGGTGTATTCTAATTGGAACTAGCAATTGGATTTAGGGCATGGTGTCAAAACAATAGCATGGCTTTGTCACATGTTTTTTGCCTGCTATTGTTGGATAGGTCAGTTGTGTCCACAGTAAACATTGTGGCCTATCCAGTAGCATCTTGCATAGCCAAACTTACTGAGTGCCTGACTACTTAGCATGAATGAATATAGATCCATAACTCTAGATTATGAATGTGTAACTACAATACTGAGTGTCAGCCAGTATCTGGGAAAAGTTACTTTCCTAGACTATAAATCCCAGAATTTCCCTAACCAGTACGATCTCAGAAGTTTTCGTTTCCCCATATTCTATTGAAGACAGTGCCAGGCTAGATGAACCAAGGATCAGACTTAGGATAAGGCAGGGTTTTTTGTTTGTTTGTTTGTTTATAGACCTCCTTTTTATATGGCATATAAGCAGGACATTTTAATTTTGCTTGACTTAAGAAATGTGCTCTTGCCATCGTTGGAAAATACTGCATTGCCACCAAATTTTTCTGAGAACAATCTTCTTTCATTCTATTCTTTACCAGCCACAGGAGGAATAAAAATCACAAGCACCAGAACTGCAACATTTCTGGGAGATCATAAATCCATCATTCCCATTAAGGGAGTACCATGATGACTTTTGTAGAAATACTTTTTTCCACACCTGCATTGTACTGGCCCCCAATCTCCCACAAATCTTATGAAGCACATTTTTAAAGTTAGTGTTACATTCCTTTCTTTTTCCCATGCCATCTTTATTGCAGATCTTTATGAGTCCTGAGTGACATACTGCGGTTACCATGCAGTATGTTTTATGCAAATTTAAGCTTTCACATTTATTAACTATTTAAGTCAGTACAGGCAGTCCTCAAGCTATGTAGATTTGTTCTTTAGTTGAATTTGTATGTAAGTTGAAACAGATAGATTTTTAAATACAACTCATCCATAGATATAGAGATACCTTTGGATAGCACAGGGAAGGGTTAACACCCCTGTGGTGTGTATTTTGCTGCCTGTGCCCCTGTTCAGAAGATTTCACCTAACTTTCTGTCCCTGTGATAATAGGATTTTGAAAAAAATGGTGTGTTGTGGAAACAAGGATTGGTGAAAAAGCTTCAGTTGAGACCTCTTTTCTCCATGATAACTCTTCCAGGAATGAATTTTCCTTCCAAGGGGTAGATTTCTCTCACTTTCTGGTGTATCACCCCCTGTTTGTAGCTATGAGTCATTTGTAAGTCGGATGTTTGTAACTCAGGGGCTGCCTGTATTTGGTATTTTCCTTTCAACACTTATCCATAAGCATTGCAATTAGGACAAGGCCAGTGAGAGGTTACGATATGAACACCAAACTGGCTTTTATCTTGGTTGTGATGCACCTCTGAAGAACATCTAGGAGGCCTGGAGAATGTGTGTTTGCTTTTGCTTGTTCCTCTCACCATTCTCATAATAGTCTTTTAGAAATGAAAACCCACAATTAAATGTTATGTTGAATGTTCCTATTTTGCAACCACTATGTTCCAGGCATAGCTATCATGTGGATCAAAGCCCCCTTGCAACTCTGAAGTTGCTTTTGCAATCTCTTGAAATTTTGTAGATCCTCCCCTGCCCAACTCTCTTGCAAAAATGGGTGGTTATCAGAAAAAGGGGAGGGTTGCCACTTCTGAGAGCTTCCACATTTGGCAATTCTCCAACCACACATATTTTAGAAAGAGCACTCCTCCCCCAAACAAAAATGGGTCTTCATATCATTGCTAGTTTTGTTTTTTAAGGTTGTTAACATTAGGGGATCACTGTGGCCCATGATAGGCATTGGAAACAGGAAACTGGCCTTTGGACCTGGCCTTTGGATGCAACTTATCAGATGATGTTTGATAGATGAGTCCCCTTCGGGTGAGAAGGGCAGAATATACATGCTTTAAATAAAACAATAAATCAATTTCCCAATGTAAGTCTGTCCAGGCACTGAAATCTTCAGGAGAGATTTTTGTACTTTGTACCTTGGGGCTTTGGGTCACATCACACTAGAGTAGGGATCCTCCTTCTAAGGACCGCAGGTCAGATATTGCCCATTGAGGTCATTTACCCAGCCCTTGCCCTAAACTTTAGACTTAGGGTCATCCTAAGTCTGAAATGACTTGAAGACAAACAACAACAATCCTAAAGAATGACTATTTCATCAGCCAAAAGCTGTCCTCTCAACCCTGCTATATGCCTGCGAGACATGGACTGTCTACAGACATCACATGCAAGTCCTGGAATGATTCCATCAGCACTGCCTCTGGAAAATCCTGCAAATCTCTTGAGTAGACAAGCAGACAAATGTCAGTATGCTGGAAGAAGCAAATACCACCAGCACCAAAGTGATGGTCCTCCGTCATCAACTCCGCTGGACCGGCCACGTTATCCAGATGCCCAACCACCATCTCCCAAAGCAAGAACGGAAAATGGAATGTTGGTGGGCAGGAAAAGCCAACCTTAAAAACTCTGGCATAGACACTGAGAACTGGAAAGCCCTGGCCCTTGAGCGCTCCAGATGGAGGTCAGCTGTGACCAGCAGTGCTCTAGAATTTGAAGAGGCACGAATGGAGGGCAAAAGAGAGAAAGGTGCCAAGAGGAAGGCGCGTCAAGCCAACCCTGAGGGGGACCGCCTTCCACCTGGAAACCAATGCCCTCACTGTGGGAGAAGATGCAGATCAAGAATAGGGCTCCACAGTCACCTACGGACCCACCGCCAGTACACTGATCCTGGAAGACTATCCTACTCAGACAACAAGGGATTGCCTAATTAAGTAAGAACTACAAACCCCAAAATTCTGCAGGAGGCAGCCATAAGATTTAAAGTGGATAGATACTGCAGTGTGATGAGGTCCTTAATCTGACAATACCTCTATTTCATGCATAGATCACTGGATAGTGCTGTTTCGGTTACATGAGACACATTCATTGCATATGTTTCTACTTTCATATATGATGATTTCTTATGTCGTTATAGATAGTTGTGGTTTTCATACCTATAAGAACAAGGTTTCTGGCTTTAAGAAGGACCAAGATGCATTCAGGGCCCCAAAACACCTAAAACATGACTTAAAAGGATTTTGGGGGGGGGGGGGGGTACATGACACTAGCAGTAAATCTATGCTGATTCACTGTACACAAAAATGGGGTGAAAAGGTCCCTTTTTATCCCCATTAGCATCACTGTACCTTTGAGTATCATTATGGATAGAAGAATGAATTATAAACCACCCAGCACCACCCCAGATTTCCACTGCCCTGTGACACATTTCCTCCTGGCCTCTACTCCACTGGTAGCAGCAAAAATGACCTCCCTGCACTCTTGAAAAACACATGATTTCCTTTCCTTCTACCTGTGGAGACTGCTTCAGCACATGTTCACTTTTTAAAACCCCAAAACAGCTGATCAACTGATTGACCTGTGAAACAAATGCACAGCTGATTTTAAAAAAGTAAAAATTGAAAGAAATTAGAACACTCTGAAACACTTTATTTTAAAATTTATAATATTAGACAGAGCTTGAATAAACAATTGGGAGAAAGAGAGAAATCTGGTGTATTTTTTTTTAAAAAAAATAACATGCGAATCTACTTGTATTTATATTAAGATATTCATTGGATGTGTCCCATCCACCCTACATCTTGTTCCAATACAGAGAAAGCCTGTGAGGATGGAGGGGGAAGAAATCTGTGGCGGGACATGTTCTCAGGTCCTGGTTTTTTTTCCATTTAAAACTTACATTTTTGTGCTGTCTGGAAGCATCCTAAATCCATTCACTCTTTTTTGGAGGATATCCCGAGCCATTTGAGATTTGAGAAAGGAAGTAACACAATTTTATGGCATATTTACTTGGATGTAAAAGCCGGTAGGTATAAAAGGCTATTAAACTAAATTGATTGACATAACACCCTCACAGCCTCAAAGAACAGCAAAGAACTCCCTCTGAACAAATCTTGCCAAAGAAACCTGTGATAGGTTTGCTATAGGGACACTATAAGTCAGAAATGACTAGATAACAGGGGAATTCCACCAGATTTTATAGTTGCTTGTTTTTTTAGAGAGTCAACTAGCCCCTAGTCAGTAATGTACCTACTCACTAGTTCAGCTCCATGAGAGTTCAATGCTAGTTTCAGGACACAGTTCAACTGAATTTTTTATTGGGTTGTACAATCTGGCAATGGACCCTTCTGTCTCTCCCAGGACTTCAGTTTGTCCTGTATTTTGCTCTATCTAGCAGGGCTAATGTCTGCTTGCAGACTGATACATGTAAAAAGAATTCAGCTCAGTGCACGCGAGGATGGCCACTTGCATCCATCCTAAATTTCTGCATTCTTAAGGAGGGTGGGTAAATAGAAGAAGTTAAAAGACAGATCTCTGTCAGAAAACTGGTAGGAGCTGGATATGCAAGTTTCATATCTCTAGAGGCAATCCCGAATGATAAGGCTGCTTTCAGTCAGGGCTTGGGTAACTGGTGCCCTTTGGTTTTCTCTTGTTCGAAGAATAAATATTTGCTAGATTGTACGTCATGGCCCCAATCATATGCAATCATATCCTGAAAAGCATTTATCATGATGCTTTCGCAATCCTCTCAGGGACAGAACAGAAGTTCTCACAGCAACCTCCACCTCAATGTGCCCACCTTTAACGGCCTACAAAGCCTCCGTCCTGATGCTTCATTAACCCAACATTTGACATTTACTACCATTTACATATAAATGTGAAGTAAAGATAAAATCCAAGCGCCCATTTGTATTTGAGGCGAGGAGCTGTGGTTTCATGTTTTATTTCCTTTGAGAAGATTGTTCAGATGTGGAATCAGGACTTTTGTTGTGTACTGATACAAATCTACTTGATTCCTATCTCTTTAAATGTTTTTTAAAAGAAACCATAAGTTGCATATATAAAGGGCTGTTCAAATGAACATTTCAATCTGAGTCAATGACTAGAATGAGTAAGCAGCAAGACTGAAGTTAAAACTTCACAATTTATTATAACACTTAGCCTGAGAAGTATCAAAGATATCAGATAGATAATCCCACAGTAGATGTCTTTGCCACGTTAAGAAAATTACGAACAACAAACAAGACATATCTTATTGCATACCATGGCATCATGTCAAAGATTCTGAAACCAATGCATTGGTGCTTTTGCTGTTGGAGCTCAGTTTGTGATTGTGTTTAAGGACCAGGTTGCTTTAGATGTGGGAAGTGCTGACAATGAGTTTCAAAAAGGTAATGGTCTGGTCAATGATATTGATGAAGAGAATGACCAGGCGATCCCTGTTCAAAATGTAGTTTCTCATGAGAATGTCCCTGAAGGGTGTGGTGATGATGGTGTGCTCCCTGAATTGCTACCAGAGAATTCCCATGATTTGGAGCTTGAGAACTGCTCAGCACCTGGCCCAGCTGCAGAAATTAATGAATAAATAGATAGATAGGAGATTATTAGTCAAAACAGAAGAGCAGAGCAGTGGCTTTGATGTTCTGCCAGGCTCAGAGAAAGAAAGATAAGAGATTCAAAGCTAAAGCGAAACCAATTTCTGAGTGCCTGGAACATAGCTTAACGAGGAGATAAAAGTCCCAAGTACAGGATCTGTAGTCAGATGAAGCATCATTTGGAATCAAGTCAAGATCTTGTTCCTGTTTCTTGGAAGCCTTGCTTGGAAAAGATTCATGTTTAAAGTGCCTTTGTTTCATGGTTTTGATTCTTGGATACTATGATTTTGTATTCACTTGCCTTGGATTCATGTTTCCTGTTTTCTTGGATTTTGTTATAGAAATTTCTGCCTTGGTTTTTCATGGGCTTTGATAGACTAATTCCTTGGACTATTTTGTTCCAGCTTATCTTCCTACCTAATTGGATTTACCTATTCCTTTAAAGTGTTTTTTTTACTTTACTGCTTTTTAATTATCTTCAATAAACGAATTGCATTTCTACTCAACTGTGTGGTGTTTAAAGTCAGAGGGCTTTTCCTGGCCTGGAGTGCAACACCTGCATCCACGAGCTGCCAGAAAGTTGCAGAAAATTCTTCAAAGATCTGCAGTCCCAGAAGTCTGCCCCCACAGCTCAATTTGCTTCTCCCACCCCCTTGGCCTCCTAGTACATCATTTTAAGTACCAGGAGGCCTGCCAGAGCAACCTCATGGAGGCCTGGTAGGTTTTCTTTATTTTTAAGGCTTTGGGGTGGGTAGCCCAATGCCAACTTGAAAGTGTTCAGGATGGTATGGGAACACCCACTTAGGAAAGCCCAGGTTTAGTGGGGAGGTGTGGGGTGTTCAACACACTCCATAGCGGGTTTAAGTCCTGTCTGGAATTGCTCTTAGAGTAAACTATATTTTCTAAATTAAATCCAGTTTTTAAAAAACCTCTTATCCTGACTTTACCTGAAGTTCTGTATCTTCGGAGGCAGGGGGCCTGTGGAAACAGACTCCTGGGATTACCTTCCATGATCCTAGTGTCTATTTCCACAGCAACCCCTATTCCCCAGACTCAGCCTGGAAAAGAGGGATTGCACTGCCAGCCTCCCCCTGCCCTTCATTTCCCCCTCAACACTGGATAAAGGCTCTGATGCAGACCTGAAACCTTTTCCCCCTCCCTTCTCCCTCCAACAATCAACAGAGGGCCTTGGAAAAGGAATCCCCTCTCCCTTTCCCAAAGCCCTCTTTCTGCTATTCCGAGGGCGAAGAGGAGAAAGGCTCCAGGCCTCAAACAGAGCCTTCCTCTGGTAAGTGGAGTGGGAAATGGAGGGCAGAGGGGAGGAGGTGGGCAGTGCCCATGCCCACCCCTGCTGATCTCAGATCAGCCCAAAACAACATCTAGCCAACCCCTGCAAAAGCAAGGGGTTTGGGCTGGCTATGTGGTTGCCCTCCATCGTGAGAGAAACAGGGATTTAAAATCCAGTTTCTTTCAGAATTTAGCACTGTCTGGAAGGGCCCTTACTTGCTTCCTCCCACAGTACACAGTTCAATGCAATTAAATAGCTTAATCATAAAAAAGAATTAACCCAATACTAGTGTCTCATTACTTCTACAGTGGGTCAGCAAATTGGCCCCATTTCCATGGAGTACATGGGGGGGGGGGTCATTTTTGCTGCTACCAGTGGAGTAGAGGCCAGGAGGAAATGTGTCACAGGGCAGTGGAAATCTGGGGTGGTGCCGGGTGGTTTATAATTTATTCTTCTATCCATAATGATACTCAAAGGTACAAGAGAAAGCACTGGAGAAGGAGAAATCAAGCAAAAGGTGCACATCCTGCAAATCACAGCTTGGACTTCCCTTACGTTGGAAATGCAGTTTCAGGGAAGGCTGCCATGCTGCTATAGTGGCCCTCAAAGCTTCGGGGCTATGCAGCTTTACCCCACATACTGGGTTCTCTTAGAAAGAAGATCTGACTATCTATGGCAAGATGGTGGTGGATCAAAGAGGAGGCACTGAAGCCACCTCTAAGTCCAAGGATTTTCCTTTAGGCCTTATGGTTACATGATGAGCTTAACACCATGGGTGGCTAATTTGGAACCTTCAGATCCAGATAAGCCATGGCAGAGAGATTGAATGTCCTTCTGTAGGGGAAGATTCTACAGCAAGGGATTATGTATATGATGTCTTATATTCAACAGATCTAACCTTGGTGGAGACAGCCTGGCCCTGGAGATCATGGATTTTGTCTATTACACAACCTTCAGTGGTGGGCAGGGTATTAGTATCTGATGGGAGTGTAGTAATTCATCTTGGATGGTAATTGTCATAACGCCAATGATCCCCAAGGGTAAATTATGCTTTCAATTGGATTGTGAGCACACACTGCCAGTAAATCTGGGATAAACAGCAAATCTGGGATCCGATCTTGGGATATAGGACCTGACTGGAAGGGCCCATAGATAGATAGATAGATAGATAGATAGATAGATAGATAGATAGATAGATAGATAGACAGACAGACAGACAGATACTATATAGATAGATACTACAGTATTTTGTTGACCACATCACTCACCATCTCACATACTTATTTTGGACTACTGCTTGTTTTCTGAATCCAGAATCTAATTAATTGTGTGTTATGATAAATATTAGACTTTTAAAAGACAATAGAAGAACCTGCATCTGTATTGATTATAGAATGAACAGTTTGTTTTCACATAAAGTCTGTAGCAAAGCTGACTTGAGCCCGGATCTCAATCCAACAGTTGTGTCAAGAAAACATTGTTGCCATCAATTTACTTGTCAGCAGTCCGCCTGTCTATTTCAAAAATCAGCTCCCGAATCCTTTTGGCAAATAGGTCCACCTCTTTTGCATACAGGATGCAGAAGATCAGGATATATTTTGATAAATGTTATCTTGAGATTGTTTTCTTAGCAGTTGTTTTCTCAAAACAAGAAGAGTGGGTGTTGCTTTTTGCACTCTGTATGCATTGGGTTAACAGAGTAATGATTCACTCCCAAACACTTTTAGTTGGAAGACTCTTCTTAGGGCTCATCTACATGAGTCACAAAATCTGAAGTTGGTCATGAATTGCAATAATGGTACTGGGGCTCTACTGCTCGCCTCTGTCTTACTTTTGTTATGTGTTGCAGCTAATGCAGCAAGCCCGAAAGCCCCAAAGGTTACATTTACAACATCATCAATGATACTTGTGTACCTTCTGAAATGGATTGGGGGGGGGGGGAATCAAAAGTAAGTTCAATTCCCTTAGCAGCACTAGCCCACTAGCTCGCATAGTGCAAGGCTGCTCCAGAGTTTTGCTGAAGCTCCAAAGCATTTTCCGGCTTCTGCTAACATGAGGTTAACCTGTTTTATCCCACAGTATGGCCCAGAAATTTTGTCATGTATAAGAGCAATTCCTGCCCAATTCAGGGTTCTGATCAGTGTAGACAGGTCCTTAGTATCATAGGGGATTGATGAACCACTTGCTTTCTAGTCTGTACCATTTTGACATATATTCAGTCATATTTTTCCTGCATTACTCTGTGACTTTGATAAAGGTACACAAAAATGGAAATTAGTAAGAATTTATCAATGTATTTTCTCTCAAAATGTGTATTCAAAATTATTTCAGATGTTGTCCTTTTTTGAGTCAAAATTGTGTGGGACTGCTGCAAAGTTCCATCTGCCACATCTCAGCATTAATGAGATAGCTCCAATCCTATGAAATATGAAACTTGGCATCGACAGACAACACTACAATGATAGAACTGCATTGTCATGGTGCTCTGATTGGATGTTCCTGCATGGCATAGGATTGGACTGGATGGCTCTTGTGGCCTCTTTCAACTTGAGTAGCCTATGACTCTAGTTACATATCACACTACAGGATCTTGGACATAGAAATTAAGAAGAAATGATATTTGGGATGTTCTCTGAAGAAAAAATGAATAACAAACTTCTCCTCTGTGTCCCAATAAATTAATAAAATTAATGAATGATATGACACCTCAAATCAGAATGAAAAGTCACAATATCTATTACTGTTTCAGGAATGGTATTATGTGACCACAAACAATACTGAAATGGAATTATTAGGAATCTGTTCTGGGGAGCCAATGTAAATAGAACACAATAAAATTCTGCTTTCTGTGTTTATATTCTTTTCAGGGAAGTAAGAGAGTTAGAAGAAACCACAAGGGCAATCCGGTGCAACTCCCTGCCATGCACTCCTGACAAATAAAATCAGACAAAGTACCACAACCAGGATTCAATACATCATTTGAAGACAAATATTCCTAATCAGAGTGATTAAAGTTTTTATCTCTGTATGGTTTTAGGACACCATTACTTCTGCCAGAATTAGCTAGTTCATTTGCATCCTCCTCACAGACTCTAAAAATCATCATAGTCTGAAAAATTATCTGAAACAGGACACTGAATCTGGTGGAAACAGTGAGATTCAGTTGAAGCATGTTGTTGGATCCTGCCCATAATCTCTGAGATTTAGGGCCCATCCAGACAGGACCCATATCCCAGGCCCTCTCGCACATTTACTGGAAGCATCCAAATGACGCCTCAAGTAAAAGATGATTAATTTGAGACAAAGAAGAAAAATCCTTCTTTATCTCAAATTCATTTGATAGCTCATTAATCCCGCGCCTTTCAGGAAGGTGTGGGTTTAATGGGCTATGGGCCCCATGGGGACAGGCTCCCGTTGACCTGTCTGCACACCATCTCACATCTTTTGGGGTCTTGGAGTTCAAATATGTGAGATGGTGCCCACCCCCTTCCCACCCCACCTCCCAAACCCTTCGGAAGAAAAAGAAAACTTACTGGGAGCCATTAGACCTCTCTTCAGGCCTGATGGAACATATGAGTGCCATGTGAGAAGATGGGGGGAGCCAGGAGCATCCCCCCCCCCGGTGCTTCATTGGTATGTTCCATCAGGCTGAAGAGAGGACTAATGGCACCCAGTAAATTTTATTATTTTTATTATTAAGGGTTTTGTGGGGTTTTTTGGGGATGGCCCCATGGCAGTGCGGAAGTTGTTGCACTGCAACGGCAACAACCCATAGAAAAGCCCCCCCCCCCCAGGGTGTCTAGAATTTAATGCGCTTTGGAGTGGGTTTACTTAACCCGCTCTGAAGTGGGTTAAATGTATTTCTGGAAGCACCCATAGAGAAGATTAAATGCTCAGAAAACAGTTTCCAGACCAAACTTCTCAGTGGCATTTAGTTATGTTGTTTTCATGTGTAATGCAGGCGGTTTACCATCTCATAAGGGTGATACTCTTTGCTAAAGAGACAGGATCTCTGTTCAGGTTAACAGCTGATACAACTTCAAAGTTCACACAGAACGAACACTCTTCATGTTTTATGATCCATTAAGAAAACTGAATGCTTTTAATGTTTAAGATCCTTTAAAAAATAATCTGTACATTGACAGAGATTTTGAATGTAACAAAAGGGTGGTGTCCTACCAGCACTGCTTGTCTTGGACGGAGTACAGAACTATTGTTTATTTAACCATGCAATGTCTGTTTGATGGATTAGTTCAATAAATTTTGTTGTCCTATGGTGTGAAGAGTATACAGATTGTATGTTTTCTGAAATTTGCTAATAGCCCTTTCCCAACACTTTGCTATGCTATTTCTGTAATTACAAATACAACCATCAAACATTTAGTATGCCAGGCTCAAAAGCTTCCTGTGACTCAATTTAGAATAATAAATAAATAAATAAATAAATAAATCTTTATTTATATACCGCTCTATCTCCCCGAGGGGACTCAGAGCAGTTCCCAGGCAAAAATCACAGAACATACAAAGTAAAAACAACATAACCACAAGATTAACAAAACAAAATATGCATAAAACTTGTTGCCAGAATGAACTAGTCTGAATTAAACTAATTCTGAATTAATTCCCATTTGGCTCAAATTAATGCCCCGTTCAAGCCTGGTAAGAATTGGAGATTTAGGAAGGGCATCTTTCTTGGAACTACTGAACCAAGTAACCAGGATTGGTGGATCTTATACAGCAGGGGTGGGCTAATATGAACATCCAAATGTTATTGGACTGCAACCCTGCTCTCCTTCCTAATGGTAAGGAGAGAAGGAGGTTTCAATCCAACAGAAAAGAAGAGCAAAATATTGCCCAGCTCTCCTATAAAGGGTATAAACATATAACTGCTTTGTATGCAATTTATGTTGGAAGAAGAGGCCAATTATTAATTAATTAATATTAATCAGATTTATTATTTAATTTTTAAAACTTATCTATGAATTGTTTTGCTGTATTTTGGCTTTAATGTGGAAAAATATGGCATATCAATAAAATAAAACAGTAGATTATTAATCTATTTCTGTTTGAAATCCCTTAATCAGAACTGTAGCAGGCTCTACATTTTTTCTGGATATTTTATCCTTAGAAGAAATTTGTCAAATGGTCACTGGCACACTGTCATCGAGTGTTTTGTCCCACTATCCCCAGGATGTGACAACAGAGGGCACTTCCAGACAGCCCCTTTCACATTTATTTGTTTGTTTATTTATTTATTTATTTACTTTGCTTATATACCGCTGTTCTCAGCCCAGGGGCGACTCACAGCGGTGTACAACATAGGAACAACAAAATTCAAGACATAGTATAAAAACAATTCTGGCCCCAGAGTGGCCGTTGGTGTTGGGGGAGGGGCGCTGATGTCACAGGGGACAAGATGGCAATATCCTCCCGGCTCCCCTTCTTTATTCTGGCCCCAGAGTGGCCGTTGGTGTTGGGGGAGGGGCGCTGATGTCACAGAGGACAAGATGGCAATGTCCTCCCGGCTCCCCTTCTTTATTCTGGCCACAGAGTGGCCGTTGGTGTTGGGGGAGGGGCGCTGATGTCACAGAGGACAAGATGGCAATGTCCTCCCGGCTCCCCTTCTTTATTCTGGCCCCAGAGTGGCCGTTGGTGTTGGGGGAGGGGCGCTGATGTCACAGAGGACAAGATGGCAATGTCCTCCCGGCTCCCCTTCTTTATTCTGGCCACAGAGTGGCCGTTGGTGTTGGGGGAGGGGCGCTGATGTCACAGAGGACAAGATGGCAATGTCCTCCCGGCTCCCCTTCTGTATTCTGGCCCCAGAGTGGCCGTTGGTGTTGGGGGAGGGGCGCTGATGTCACAGGGGACAAGATGGCAATGTCCTCCCGGCTCCCCTTCTTTATTCTGGCCCCAGAGTGGCCGTTGGTGTTGGGGGAGGGGCGCTGATGTCACAGGGGACAAGATGGCAATGTCCTCCCGGCTCCCCTTCTTTATTCTGGCCACAGAGTGGCCGTTGGTGTTGGGGGAGGGGCGCTGATGTCACAGAGGACAAGATGGCAATGTCCTCCCGGCTCCCCTTCTTTATTCTGACCCCAGAGTGGCCGTTGGTGTTGGGGGAGGGGCGCTGATGTCACAGAGGACAAGATGGCAATGTCCTCCCGGCTCCCCTTCTGTATTCTGGCCCCAGAGTGGCCGTTGGTGTTGGGGGAGGGGCGCTGATGTCACAGGGGACAAGATGGCAATGTCCTCCCGGCTCCCCTTCTTTATTCTGGCCCCAGAGTGGCCGTTGGTGTTGGGGGAGGGGCGCTGATGTCACAGGGGACAAGATGGCAATGTCCTCCCGGCTCCCCTTCTTTATTCTGGCCACAGAGTGGCCGTTGGTGTTGGGGGAGGGGCGCTGATGTCACAGGGGACAAGATGGCAATGTCCTCCCGGCTCCCCTTCTTTATTCTGGCCACAGAGTGGCCGTTGGTGTTGGGGGAGGGGCGCTGATGTCACAGAGGACAAGATGGCAATGTCCTCCCGGCTCCCCTTCTGTATTCTGGCCCCAGAGTGGCCGTTGGTGTTGGGGGAGGGGCGCTGATGTCACAGAGGACAAGATGGCAATGTCCTCCCGGCTCCCCTTCTTTATTCTGGCCACAGAGTGGCCGTTGGTGTTGGGGGAGGGGCGCTGATGTCACAGGGGACAAGATGGCAATGTCCTCCCGGCTCCCCTTCTTTATTCTGGCCCCAGAGTGGCCGTTGGTGTTGGGGGAGGGGCGCTGATGTCACAGGGGACAAGATGGCAATGTCCTCCCGGCTCCCCTTCTTTATTCTGGCCCCAGAGTGGCCATTGGTGTTGGGGGAGGGGCGCTGATGTCACAGGGGACAAGATGGCAATGTCCTCCCGGCTCCCCTTCTTTATTCTGGCCACAGAGTGGCCGTTGGTGTTGGGGGAGGGGCGCTGATGTCACAGGGGACAAGATGGCAATGTCCTCCCGGCTCCCCTTCTTTATTCTGGCCCCAGAGTGGCCGTTGGTATTGGGGGAGGGGCGCTGGTGTCACAGGGGACAAGATGGCAATGTCCTCCCGGCTCCCCTTCTTTATTCTGGCCACAGAGTGGCCGTTGGTGTTGGGGGAGGGGCGCTGATGTCACAGGGGACAAGATGGCAATGTCCTCCCGGCTCCCCTTCTTTATTCTGGCCCCGGAGTGGCCGTTGGTGTTGGGGGAGGGGCGCTGATGTCACAGGGGACAAGATGGCAATGTCCTCCCGGCTCCCCTTCTTTATTCTGGCCCCGGAGTGGCCGTTGGTGTTGGGGGAGGGGCACTGATGTCACAGAGGACAAGATGGCAATGTCCTCCCGGCTCCCCTTCTTTATTCTGGCCCCAGAGTGGCCGTTGGTGTTGGGGGAGGGGCGCTGATGTCACAGAGGACAAGATGGCAATGTCCTCCCGGCTCCCCTTCTTTATTCTGGCCACAGAGTGGCCGTTGGTGTTGGGGGAGGGGCGCTGATGTCACAGGGGACAAGATGGCAATGTCCTCCCGGCTCCCCTTCTTTATTCTGGCCCCAGAGTGGCCGTTGGTGTTGGGGGAGGGGCGCTGATGTCACAGGGGACAAGATGGCAATGTCCTCCCGGCTCCCCTTCTTTATTCTGGCCCCAGAGTGGCCATTGGTGTTGGGGGAGGGGCGCTGATGTCACAGGGGACAAGATGGCAATGTCCTCCCGGCTCCCCTTCTTTATTCTGGCCCCAGAGTGGCCGTTGGTGTTGGGGGAGGGGCGCTGATGTCACAGGGGACAAGATGGCAATGTCCTCCCGGCTCCCCTTCTTTATTCTGGCCACAGAGTGGCCGTTGGTGTTGGGGGAGGGGTGCTGATGTCACAGGGGACAAGATGGCAATGTCCTCCCGGCTCCCCTTCTTTATTCTGGCCCCAGAGTGGCCGTTGGTATTGGGGGAGGGGCGCTGGTGTCACAGGGGACAAGATGGCAATGTCCTCCCGGCTCCCCTTCTTTATTCTGGCCACAGAGTGGCCGTTGGTGTTGGGGGAGGGGCGCTGATGTCACAGGGGACAAGATGGCAATGTCCTCCCGGCTCCCCTTCTTTATTCTGGTCACAGAGTGGTAGTTACTGCACTGGAATGAGGAAAGCCCAAAGCAGGTTTATGCCCTGTCTGGAAGCACCCTGGGAACTCGCAAGATGCTCCAAAGTATATAGGCACTTCTGATATGCCCCAGTCAATCCTTCTGTGCTGTGGTACTTCCTAGTCAGTATCCAGATGTGCAGAGAAACTCCTTAAAGTACATGGTTGCCTGTGCGCAACAGATTATGGTCATCAGTCCCTTCACATGTCATCATTGTGAACCAGACAGTCATATTTAGTAACATCACAATAGCCCCTGGGTGAATATGGATGCTACAAATGACCCTTCCATACAGGCCCAAAACCTGTGATGGTTTTGGGCCTATATGAATTAGCTGTCTTATTGAAAGGTCTGGAACTTTGCAGGTGTTGGGCTCTCAGAACTACCTTCCACGATCCTGATGGTCAATCCCCACTGATTTCCTGGTTTTCCAGGCTCCCAGAACCCAAGGAACTGGAATAGCACTACCACCCTCCCCTTCCAGCCCTCTGTTTCCTCCCAATATACCAGAGAGGCCTGCCACTGTCTGCAAGCCTCTGGTAAATTTAGGGGGGAAATGGGCACTGGGGGCTAGCTACATAGAGATTTCGGCCTGTCTGGAAAGGCCCAAAGCTACTCAGTTCAGTTTTGTGCACAAGTAAGACAATCTACATGGAAAATGTTAGTCCCTAACAAAATGCCAGTAAACATTGCTGGAAGACAAGTAAGTCATCATATTGCTTCACTTTGACGAGAATATTAGACAGCACAAGATATTCTGAACATGATTGTTGTTAGGCATTTCTTCTTGTGATATAGCAAGATAAAATGAAAACTTCTAAAAGAGATTTAAAACATTGTCTCCTTTCCTAATGGTTTTTTCCCATGGGATTTGAGACATTTCTTCCTGATTTCTGATTACATAGACAAAGGCAGTAGGATAATAGATTTTTTAAAAAAAAATAATGTTTGTCAGATAATGCTACTGATTGTTATGCTGCTTGTACAAAGTATAAAGTTAGAAATGCAACATTGTGTTTAAAAGATCTATTGGTCTTTCCATTCTTTATTTGATTTTTTGATTATAGACAATAAATAAAATGATAATATGCACATTACACAGATGGCTACCCCCAGCCCAGTCTTTTTCTCCAAAGTTGATTTCCTTTTATTCATTCCTTTCTGTTGAGTATCTAGAAATTTCACCATGAAGAATTTATGTGAATCATATGCTAGAATGGCTCTCATACAGTTCCTACACTAAACAGTTTGCTTAGATTTCCCTGATGGCTACATACAACTGTGTTCTGTGATCTCACTGATAAACCTACTGCATTGTGTTTTAGCCATGACATCTGGAACAGCTCTTTAAATTTATTTGCAGTGTAAACTTGATTTGGATCTCTCTGTTGGGCAAGATCCAACATTGGACAAGAAAATTACTATTTGTAGAATGAATCATTTCCGTCCTCTTCTTTCCCTTACAATTCCTGTGTCTGTCCCAAATCTGCTGCAGAGAGTCCCCAAAGCCTAATGGACCAGTGTTTGAAGATTCAAGAGATAGAGGAAATTATCACTGTGTTCTTATTCTACTAAGGGCCCTGCCAGACAGGACCAAAAATGTGGGACCTGTCATGCTTTTAGTGGAGGGATCCAAATGACGCCTCTGGTAAAAGCAAATTAATTTGGGACAAAGCAGGTAAATTTGTCTCAAATTAATCAGATACCCATTATATCCGGACCTTCCTGAAATAAGGTATGGGCTCTGTGGGGACTACCTGGGGCGAGTCCCCACAGGCATCCCACTTCTTTGGGCTTCCAAAAGCCTAGAGGAGAAAGATGGCACCCATTCCCTCCCCCCAAAATGACCCTTAGAATGTAGAAAAACTTACCGGGCTGCCATTACAGTAGCCCTAGAGTCCCCCTGATGCATTGAAATGATGCACCAGGAGATAGGGGGTGGTAAGGAGCAATTTTCTACATGCCAAGACTCCAAGGCCACTGTAATGGCGGCCTGATACGTTTTTCTAAATTTTAAGGGTCTTAGCAGGGGGAAGGTTGGGGTGGCTGGGTGCCATCCTGGTAATTACTGGGATGCCATGTAGCCACCTCACTGGGAAAGCCTGGGTTTGGGGTGTGTGTGTTGGAATGTAAACCCAAGCTGATGAGCATTTTTAAAACCTGCTTCAGTGTGAGTTTAAGTTATGTCTGGAAATGCCTTTACAGAAGTACAGGAAGACCCCTGTATCTATGGGGGATACATGTCTAGCCAAGCCTCAGGCCCCATCTATACTGCCATATATAGGCTGGCGGGGACGAGAGATAGGGCCTTCTCGGTGGTGGCTCCTCGGCTCCTCCCTGTTGATATTCCGCAGGAAGTTAAAGACCTGGTTGTTTGAGAAGGCATTTGAATAGTAGTGCAATGATGGGTAACTCAACCATAGGAATGGAACAACGGAAATGGTATTGGATTGTGAACTTGACGATGAGATGACTCGGAATGGCTTGTAGTTATGTTGATGTTTTTGATGAGATGTTTTGATAATGATGCACTGTGGATTATTTTTTGTATGTTGTATTTTGCACCTGTTTTTCTATGTTGTACACCGCAATGAGTCGCCATTAGGCTGAGAATTGCGGTATATAAGCGAAGTAATAAATAATTAAATAAATAATTAAATAAATATAATGCAGTTTCATAATGTAGTTAAACTGCATTATGAAACTGCATTATATGGCAGTGTAGATCCAACCTTAGTTATGTGAAACCACTTATACATCCGAATGCCATTAAACTACCTGACTTTTGGTGCCAGCATATTATAGTGTTGGCATGGGGGACCTAAAAATACCTAGATAAGTATCCTTTAGACCATTTGACAGTTAGAGTAATGTTTAAAGCAGGGCTCCTCAAACTTTTTAAACAGAGGGCCAGGTCACAGTCCCTCAAACTGTTGGAAGGCTGGATTATAATTTGAAAATAGCACGAATGAATTCCTATGCACACTGCACATATCTTATTTGTAGTGCAAAAAAAAAAAACACTTAAAAGCAACACAAAAATTAAAATGAAGAACATTTTTAACACATATAAACTTATTAGTATTTCAATGGAAAGTGTGGGCCTGCTTTTGACTGATGAGATGGGATTGATATTGTGTGTGCTTTCAAATCGTTTCAGATTTAGATTGACCCTGAGCGAGGGCCAGGTAAATGAACTTGGAGGGCCGTATACAGTCCCCGGGCCTTAGTTTCCCTGGTTTAAAGTGTTGAATGTGTAATAGGGAGACCCAAGTTCAAATCTCTGCATAGTTATGGAATTTACAATGTGACTGTGGCTGGATCTACACTGCCCTACAATCCAGTTTCAGAATGTGGATTAACCACATTGAGCTGAAATATAGGGCAGTATAGACTGATATAATCCAGTTTATCTATTTATCACCAACCTTCCTTACAGAATTGCTGTAGAGTTTAAATGAGTGTTACAAATTTCTATCTCACCAATTGCATATTGTCTCACTAATTACATCTTCCTACCCGATCTCTCTATCTCTCTATCTGTCTGTCTATCTGTCTATCTATCTATCTATCTATCTATCTATCTATCTATCTATCTCCATCTGTTTGTCTCCATTGGGGCACTTTGTGATGCATCAGATGAAATGTACTGAAATTTGAAAAAGCATATGCGAAATAAAACGTCTTAGTGTGCATCTTCAATGTAGAATTAATGCAGCCTGACACCTCTTTCCCTGCTATGGCTCAATCCTGGGAGTTGTAGTTCAGTGAGGCATCAGTACTCTTTGGCAGAGAAGAATACAAAGCTTTTGCTTCACTGACCTTTTGCTTCACTGACCATAAAGAATTAAGCAAATTCTATATGGGAGGCTGAGTAGGGAAAATGAACACTGGAAGGTAAGAATGGAAGTGTGATTGTATTACGATGGCCATATAGCATGTTTGTGTTATTGTTCCTTCAAGTCTTATTGACTTAAGACAATCCTAAACTATCACAGAGATTTCTTAGCAGAATTTGTTCAAAGAAGGTTTGTCCTTAATTTCCTCTGAGGCTGAGAGTTTGTGACTTGTCCAAGGTCCCTCGGTGGATTTCCATGGCCTTCTGGGGGTTTGAACACTCGTCTCTTAGTGCCCTGCTCCAACAATCAAATGACTGTACCATGCTGGTTCTCTGTTGTCATGAATACCTTTGGCTAAAACAGCTGAATCAATTCCTAATGATTGGTTATATTTAAGTCAATGTTTGTTTCACCAATATTTGTTACAGAATCTCTATGGACCTACTGTTTGTGCCTAAGCAGTACAAGGAAGCTGGCATAAATTAATGATATGTGGCTATTCATCAGCAATTTGGAATCATTATGACATCAACAGAGAAGAGGAGATGTGTGGGCAGGAGGGAAGAATATTTCCCCAATTCTCTCATATGGTATTGTTTAGCAGGATGTCCTGTATAATCATTTCACTCTTGTAAATTCCCCACACTATTTGGTTCACCTTCCTCATAAATCACGAGCAGGTGTTGTGCCTGATGGGAATGCTTAATACCCACATTCTGAATTTTTATGCCCTTAGTATAGAAAAGGCACATTTTAACAGGAGTGTTGGGTCACTTTGCACTTAAGATAACATTGTCCTGAAAAGTAGAGCTAGATTTTCCCCTATTGATTGGTATGCTGCTAATTGTTGAAATTATTCAAGAACAGAGCTGAGGTAGGCTGTCCCACCCTGATTGATGGAGTATAATGTAGAGATGTTGCCAGATGGTAAGGATTCAAGACTAACCCTCCTGTCAGGCAGAAACCCTCCTCAGACATTCATAAATTAACTACAGCGGATGAAATGGGGAAGCTGAGGCTCAGGGCCCTTCCAGGCAGGCCAATAACTCACAACCCATCTTCAGGTAAACCCAAATTAATCCAGAGTAAACTAGAATTTATCATTTTACACCAGATTAATTAAATACCTGGAAATATCTTTCTAGATGTGGGGATTGACTCCTGGGATTGCAGAAGCAATCCCCACAGCAATCCTGGTTATTCGGGCTCCTGGAGCCCAAAGAAACAAGGTGGTGCCCTCACTTCCCCTCCCAGCCCCCATTTAGCCCCTTACTTACCTGAAGAGCCTGGCTGCATGCTCAGGCCCCTCTGTTAAAAACTTCTAGCGCATCAAAATGACACACATATTCATGCAGATACAATAGGAGAAGAGGGAGAGAAGAGGAAAAATGGCTGCAGATTACAGTGCTACAGGAAAAGTGGGGAACTAGGAAAAAAGTCAATCAGGAAGTCATTGGGGGGCAAACGCCAGTCTTGGGTATTGAGGAAAGGAAAATTAAATGATTTTGTGGTTGGAAGAATTTCAAATGCTATAATGACCAAAAATGAATTATGTTGGCATAAGTTGTACTTACTTTAAATCACTAACAGGATGTCAGCAAATACTTACATTCCAGGATAATGAGAGTGATAACACAGATCCTCTCTCAATCCTGCAAAACAACACTACCTTTTTTCAGACAGTGATACATATAAAGGAGCTACTATTTTGTGGTGGAAACAATCCATTAGTCTAGATGACCACTCCACTCCCTCAAGTCAACTACAGGGCCCTTCCAGACAGGGCCCAAAATGCGGGCTCTAAATGATGCCTTACGTAGAAGCGAATTAATTTGGGACAAAGCAGGTAAACCCATTAGATCTGGGCTTTCCTCTAATGGGTCTAATGGGGAATGGGCCCTGTAGGGACTGGCCCCCAGGTAGTCATGGGACTACTGAGGGGACAGTCCCCACAGCCCAACTCACTTTTTCAGGCTCCATGAGCCCGGAGAAGATAAGAGGGCACCCCCTCCCCCACCCCAAAGCCCTTCAAATAAGAAGAAACTTATTAGACACCATTAGTCCCCTCCGGCAGGTCTCCTGGGGCATAGAAATGAAGTGCTAGAAGGCACGGGGGGAGGGGTGCCCCCTGGAAGTTACTGGGAGGGCATGGGGACACCAACAGGGAAAGCCTGTTGTTTTTGTGCAGACATGAGGACAGCAATGCAGGCAAAAATGAGTTACTTTAATCCATTTTTGCCCGCAATAAATTGCTGTCTGGAAATGCCCACTGTCTCAATTTGGGTTTCAATTGTTGTACTCCAAAATGGTCGAGTAAACCAGAGGTTTTTAAAACATTACCTTAAACTCCATGGGCATAAAAAGGAAGTATTTTCATGTAAGAACAAAGAATATTGTGTGTTTCAACACTACTGGGATTGTACTACGGATGCATTATTTATCCTATGTAGATTCAGCCTTAGTTTGCTTTGTAATATGAAATTAGGTACAACAAAGGATTTTAGCCGATTCATGAGCTGTGCGGATGTGAGCAAGCCTTTTGAGAATTCAGTCAACAAAATGTTTCACTCTTTAAGTAACCCAACACTACAGAAAAATTCCACCAAACTGGTTTTCAGCCTCTGCATGCCCATGTGGCAATGATTCCTAGAATAGCAGAGGGTCAAGTGGCTGGCATGGCAGGAGGCAAGGTCAAAGCCTGCAGGGTGGGAAAGTGACTATATTAGTCTACATACATTTTGGTCTTGTTTCCCAATCTTCTGTCTAAGGTCAGACAGAAAGGCTGGGAGACATCAAGGACCTGTGAATCCCATGTGCATTTCTAAAGTACCAAATAAGAACACAGGTGGTAATGAAGAAGCAGCACATGGCAGGATGATTCTGCACTGGTTTTCCCAAGTGAATCCAGATTACAATGTTTTTCTCTTGCACAAGTATGTCTTATATGTGTTTCCCATTTTGAGCGGGGTAAAGTGTAGCATTCAGATTCTTTTAACTCATTAAAACAACTATTTTAGTTACTAGAAAGCAAACAGTTTTTTTTAAAATAAATGGTTATAGGTGAAACTACTTGAATGGAGGCTTTGAAATTATCACTGTAACAATCAGTTACAAGATCTTTAATTGATGATGTCTCTACTTGGGAGACATCTGGGAAAAACTGGGATCCATTAAGCCCATTGAGAAGCTTCATATTGTTGTGATTTCAGCTTTGGACTGTCACTCTGGAGACAAGGGTTCAATTCCCACCCGGCCATTGAAATCATCTCGGGCAACCCAAATTATCTCCACCTCAGAGGAAGACAAAGGCAACTCCCATCTGAAGAATTTGTGCTTACAAAATCCCATGATAGGTTTACTTTAGGGACACCATAAGTTGGTAACCACTTGAAGGCACACAACAACAACAACAACAACAACAACAACAACAACATCCATGTATATAAGCCACTCTCATAGAAGACTAGATAGGCTCATGTTCAAAGTAAACAGTGTAATGGTAACATTATTAGACAAGTGCAAAATTAATTGTCACATTGTATTCTTTGGATTTTGTTTTATGGTTGACACAGCTACTTCTGATTTTTTTTTTTTAAAAGATATGCTCATAGATTCTAGAGCCAAGGACTGGAGTAAAGGAGATGATGTGTACAGTGGAGGTGTTCTTTACTAATATAGTGTTACACCTCAATGGAGTTCTCATGCATATTTGCACTCACTAAGTCTTATTAATGACTATCAGTCACAATAAAAAAACATCAAGGAGCATTGATGCAAAGCTAAAAGAGATCTCTTTGTTCATGTAAAGTAGAGGAACAGTCACCATCTTCAATGATCAGATGTAATGTTTAAGTTATTAACAAGAGATTTGTTAATAGTTTTTCTAAAATAGTTCTTAAACAACACAAGATAAAATTTACTCCACCTCCACATGAAATATGTGACAGAATTTCATAAATTACACTATGTAAGAAAATTTGAAGAAAAAAAATCTGTTCTTGATTTGAAAGTATCATTTCCTATTTAATCTTGTGGTACTTACTTTGAAAGTAGTTGCCATACTCCAGCAACTTCAATTTTATTGTTGAGGGTACTATTATTTCCTTCAGTCTAGGCACTTCATTTGTAATTTTCCATAGTGAAAATATGCCTTTAACCTTTCAATGTGCAGACCGCAAAAACAATGGAGTTTTTTTTGAGTTCAATTTTTTTTCCAATAGATTCAATTAGGAAATGATATAGCCCAGCAACATAACATGGTATTAAAAGACATTAGTCATTAATGTTATGGAGATTACCATAGCATCATCATTGCGAATCCATAGGTGGGAGATTCTGCTATAATGACATAGCCACAATCTGTCTCTCAACCCCCCCCCCCAAACCCCACTTTTTAAGCTAGGCAGCCACACTATCCGAAGGCATTTGGTGTTGCTGGTGAACAGGGCTCCACCTCCTTCCCGCTGTCTAGTGAGCTACAGTGTGTGGAACCTGCTCCAAAGCGGTGACATTTTTATGCTGTGACATTTTTATGATTTAATCAATAGCTATCTGTTATTATTGTTTTATGTTAGGTTTTAATGTATTTGTGGCACTGAATTTTGCTGTATATATGTGGAATCCCACTTTGACACCCCCCCCCCCCCCCGGGTGAGAAATGTGGTACACAAATGAAGTATAAATAAATAAAAATAAATTTAAAGTAGTCTGAAAGTGCCCTATGTGACTAGATTGTGAGTTTCAGTATGCAATTATATGATAATTATACTAAGCTATAGTTAACTCCTGGTAGTAAAACAGGCAAGAATTTTATGTCTTTTTGCTTTTTGATTTTAGACAAATGAAGGTCAAAAGGATTTGAGGGAAGTGTGTTGGAAATCCACTTTAAGTATTTGCTTATGTTGAGTCTAACATGACTCCTAAGAATGCATACAAATCAAAAAAAGATTGGTCAACAAATGGAATACTCAAAATTAATCCTTCATCCTAAGATATCCAAATATGAATTATGAATCACTAGGTGCATCCATATGGGACATAGGTTTCAGAATGTGCTCGCCAGTGCATGCCCATATTTCCACACATAACAGTTGTACCCCCCTCCCCCCAAAGGAAAGAGTGCAACTACTATGTGATAAAATACAGTATTTTTTAAATTCCCCAAAGCAAACCTTAATTCACCATTTTATATAAGAGATGTAATTTTACTATGCAATTATAGTGGGACTTAAACATTTTGGTATCCATGGTGGGTCCTGAAACCAAACCTCATCAGTCCATTGCATATATTGAATCTACCTTGCAAGAACAAATGACGTCAGAATTTACATTCATCACTTCTTCAGCAAACCACTATGGCATATTTTATACTATTCTGAGGAATACCCCCCCCCCCCAAACTTCTTTAAGCATCTCAGGGCACTTTCAACAGGCCCCAAAATGCAGATCTTGTTGCCCCCCCCCCCCCCCACATTTTTGGCACATCATTTCTACATGCCAGGAGATCTGCTGGAGAGACATCATGAAATACACTTGTATTTCAAGTGTTTTTTGAGGAGGGTGTTGGAGAGTGCCCCCATGCCAGTGCAGTAGTTACTGCATTGGCATGGGACACCCCTCCCCCAGGAAATCCTGGATTTTTGGCAATAGTGTGGGGACTTAAACCCATGACAAACTAGTTTCTTAAACCAAGACAGGAAGCGCCCTCAGGAGTATCGGAAAAGACTTGAATGTAGATGGGAATCAGCAAAAGAGTTCTTCCTCCTCATTCTGAAAATAGACATATCTATTGGATCAAACCCTATTCTGTCAATCAAGGAATAACACTGGATACAACTCCAGTGAAGACCATGTGGCTTATGTTATGATGTAATACCAGACACCTTGTGCAACTGGTAGTGATATTATATTATCCCTAATCATCCTTAAAACAATTTTTGAGACAGGCTTCTTACTGCTTCTGAAAAGAGTGAGAAAGTTACTTAGTAGAACATTTCTAGCAGTAGGATTTTAGTGCTAAAGTAATGAAAGAGGCTTTCAAAAAGTGAGGGTATTTGGAACAGTGGGAACTAGTGTGCATCCAAATGGTTGCTCTGGTTATGCCAAAAAGGATTGACATATAACATTTATTTCCATTCCATGTCAGTTTTGCATGCATTCATTGAGAAGACAATGCTAATCTGCTAATTTCAAAAATTGTGAAAATTCACATTTAAATAAGTGTATTTGAAATGTATTTTCTCACATTTTTTTTTCTTCAGGTCATTTCTACATTCTTACTATGAGGTATAAAAGAAATATGCATGGTGTACATCTTTAAAATGCAAAGTGGCTTGCAATACTGAAATATGTAAAATCTGAAAAATAATTGATCCCAATGAGTCACTTCAAAATATGAGCTAAAGAAAATCCTTAAGAATCCCTAATGCCCTCACTTCAGAATAAACAACTCTTTTTCTTCCTATTTTCAAACTCTTGTTAATGTTTCTATTCTCAATAACCCTTTTGACATCATTGTTTTCATGATATTATTTACTTTTCATGTCAGCTTAGTTCCAAACGAATAGATCTGAAATAGGCACAAAAGAAGAAATCTTACACATTTCTAATGTTGGATGAATACATTCATTTGTCCTTCAGAAAGAACTTTATTTCAAAACTAAAACTCCAGTAAAATCGAAGCTAACAAAAATTTTTGGGAGGGGGGTATATATGGGACAGAGAGAGGATATTTATTTATTTATTTATTTATTTATTTATTTATTTATTTATTTATTCCTATACCACTTTTCTCCTGGATCAGGACTCAATGTGGCTCACAACTTGCAAAAAGCAAAAACATAACATACAATAAAAAAACAGGAGCATCATAGACATAATTCTATCTATACAAATAATAAAAACCCACAAAAATATAATTGGCATATAAACATAGGAATACAATTAAACAATCAATAGATTAAAATAGATCAAAAGTAGATTAAAAACCCCATCAAGTATCAGTTCATTTAGGCTGTAGTCAGGTCCATTGGTGGGAGTCTATTTCAATCCAGACATTGCACATGATAGATCCGGCATTTATTCTCCTTCAGGGAAGGCCTGTTTCCACAGGAAGGTTTTTATTTTGTTCCTAGACGATAGCAGGGAGGGAACCATTCTAACTTCTTTAGGAAGGGAGTTCCAGAGCTGTGGGGTGACCACCGAAAAGGCCCTATCTCTCATTCCCACCAATAACACATGGGATATGGTGGGACTGAAAGTAGGGTCTCTCCTACTCCTGGCGCGTCATAAACAACCAGAAGAGCAAAACTAATCTACATTTTTTTCTTATTTTTATTTTTTGAAAAATTGAACAATATTTGGATGAGATTACAACTGCAGTGCCTGTAACTTCATGTGACTGAAACAAACTATATATAATCTACTAGTTGCCACCAGAGGGAGAAAGAGAGTATAGCATATTGCATTCAGCTGTAAAACAGGTGAAATAGGAAGAATATTCAATTTTATATGTAGACAATTTATTATTATTATTGTTATTGTTATTATTATTATTATTATTATTATTAACTTTATTTGTACCCCGCTAGCATCTCCCGAAGGACTCGATGCGGCTTACACGGGCCGAAGCCTCAAAACACAGTACAATAGAAAACATAACACAACAATAAACAAAGCAAATCAAAACAATTAAGCAAAATAACCACAATGACAATACATCAAGACACTATTAAAACTGGTTCGGCCAGCGCAATGGGGTACAGGGTTAAAAGTGCTGAGATGGCAGGAGGAATGTAGGATTAAAAGTGCGGTGTGCAGCAACATTAGTTGTGCTAAAGTGCATCTAGGACTTGGGATGGGGATTCCTAATCTGCGAAGGCACATCGGAACAGCCAAGTTTTTAGGTTCCTTCTGAAAACTGCTAGAGTAGGGGCCTGACGAAGCTCTTTTGGAAGGGCATTCCAAAGCCGGGGGGGCGCCAATTATTGTTATATAATTCATACTGAGCAGGTGAAGGCTTACTGGTGTAGATCCTGGTCAATTTCTGCTAAAAATCCATTAGGTAAATACAATGCCTGCCAACTCAATTCTGAATAGGCTTGCTTCCATGTACAGTGGGCACTCAGTATCCACTAGGGTTTGATCCCAGGACCACCTCCTTCATAGATACCAAAATCCGTAGATGCCCCATTATATACAATGGTGTAGAAAAATGATGTTCCTTATATAAAATGGCAAAAATCAGAGTTTGCTTTAGGATATTTTTCCTGAATATTTTCAAGCTATAGTTGGTTGATTCCAGAGATGTAGAATTCATGAACATGGAGGGTCAACTGCACTTCCTTTCTTTTCCAAGTTGATATCAGTTTCCTGGGTCCTTTTTGCTTGATCCACAACTTTACTGATATTAAAACACATGCTCCTGGTCTAAGTTTAGGCAGAGTCTGGAAAACTACTTTATTTATACAATTAGTTTTCAGGATTCATTTTTTGTATGGCTTTTAAAAACTCACTTGAGATTATTACTTACTGTAATGTTTAAAAGATAACTGAATGCATTACTTCTTGTATTGCTTCTTACTCGTTCTTTAGTTTTCTTTTTTCTTTTGCCAAAAACACACACATGTTGGGATTGCTAAGAAAATGTCATAAAACTTTAGGTCAAAATGGCTGAAAATTTCCATGAAGGGTAACTGTTAACTACCAAATGTTGTTATACCAATACAGTAACTTTATTTTTTCTCCTAAGCAAAAGAAAAAGGAAATAGAGTTAGACAAAGCCATTACAAGGAATTATGTTGCTTGTAACACATTAATTCCCATGTCTGAGTTTAATACCCTGGTGTTTTCAATACAAAAAAGAAAGGGTCTCTAAACTGTAATCAGATTTTATGTTAATTTTAAATGTTTTGTAATGGTAAAGGTAAAGGTAAAGATAAAGGTTTCCCTTGACATTAAGTCTAGTCATGTCCAACTCTGGGGGGTGGTGCTCATCTCCATTTCTAAGCCAAAGAGCCGGCATTGTCTGTAGACACCTTCAAGGTTATGTGGCCAGCATGACTGCATGGAGTGCCATTTGTGATGGTGCTTCCAGAATATTGGTAAAATTGAAGAATGTGTTTTTCTTTTTGTTCTGTTCCCCAAGATGGCACTTTTCTTTCAACTTCTTGCCAGTGAGCCAAAGACAATTTAAAAACAAATACAAACTACAGCTCCTATTAATAATGCAAATTTCAAGATCTCCCAGACATCTACAAGAAGTTTCTTTTTTAAAAAAATTCTTAACAGTCACATTTCAAAATAATACGAAGTGGTAATGGCTTTATGTTATGTTTGTATGTCTTGAGAGGAAGAGGAACATACATAAAGTATAATACAAAACTTTATGACAGTCACTGACCAGCACAAAGCAGGGCACAAGCGCCCTTGGAAGGGAAACACAGCTCCCCAGTGAAGCAGTTATTAAAAAGTAGATCAGAAAACAATTCAAAATCACAATTTAAAACACAGGTTATTGTAACAGGTATGGAACTGAGAGGGGGAGAGACTGATAGGAGGGGTCAAAATCTGGGGGGGGGCACTAAAGAGGAAGGAACAGGAAAATATTTGTCACAGACACTTTTGGGTAAATTTCAACTGTATCTTTCTTTTAAAAAGACCATGGGGCTTGAAAAGTGACTGGACATTCCAGTGTCTGACTGAAATTCATATAACATTGCCTATCTAGATTTTTGTTCAGCTTGTATTTCAAAGAGAATAGCATTTAAAAGTGAATAATCTTCCTTTTTCCTGACTTAATGTGAAGAGAGGAATGTCGTTTTCCTTCAAATTTTGTGTTGTCTCAATGTTATGATTCAGCTTTCACCTTTCAAAGAGCATCTAAAGGGCAGCTACAAACCACAAGTACTGGATCTATTACAAGACATTTCCAGTTTGGGCTGGTTGCGCCTCCAGAACTTGCTATTAAAATAGAGCCTAGGTCACTCATAAAATGAAAGAAAGGCTGACCCCAAATCTAGATGATATGTCAATTATTCAACTTAATCATCAACTCTTGACATCACCAGTTCTGTGACTTTCTAGCTTATATGCAGTTGTCTGTGTTCGAAAAACCATGGAGAGCTCCAAACTCCCTATTTGCTTCTTGTTTCATTAGTGTTTTATAATATAACAAGTTTAAATGGCTGGCCATACCTGAGTTAGGGATTTTATAAGGATAAAACTAGTAGTCATTGTTTGATTTTTTGTTTCGTGAATGGACCCATTAAAATGCATAACTATGTCGGTTACTACATTACCTAATATTGTGGGTCAACCCTCCCCCCCCCCAAACCCATTGGTATTTAAAGTTGGTCATGTTTGGTATGCATGTCAAGTTACGTCCAGATCCATCTTTTGAGCAGTTCAGGGTGCTCTTTGATTGGGTGAGCTACAACTGCCAATATCATTGATCAATTCCCCCCAAACCGCACCAGTATTTTCTGTTGGCCGTGGGGCATTTGTATACCATGTTTGGTCCGGATCTGTTGTTGGTGGGAGTCACAGGGGTCTCTGGATGTGGGAAATGTCATGGAAGATGTGATCACAAAGATAGGCAGGACCCGAACCATTTAGGGCTTTGTAGGTGATAACCTGCACCTTGAATTGGGATTGGGAACTTATCAACAGCCAGTGGAGCTGTTTTAATACTGCGGCTATCCTCTCCCTGTAATTAGCTCCAATTAGCAACCTGGCTGCCAAACTTTGTAGTCAATGCTAATCAAGCTGGCCAATTGCAACATTCACACTATTAATTCAGTCTTGTCTCAATTTCTTTGTCCTTTGAAGGCCTTGGTTCTGCTATTGATTGATTTTTTGTTTTGTTTTTGCATTTGTTAAGTTTTAATAAACTACCTCCGTGCTGCCCCCTCCCTCTTGCCTCTCTGGGGGAGGAGGAGAAGGGAACGGGACCCAGCAGCGGCGTCCACCAAGCTTGCAAGGCTCCTCCGTGCTGCCCCCTCCCTCTTGCCTCTCTGGGGGAGGAGGAGAAGGGAACGAGACCCAGCAGCGGCGTCCACCAAGCTTGCAAGGCTCCTCCGTGCTGCCCCCTCCCTCTTGCCTCTCTGGGGGAGGAGGAGAAGGGAACGAGACCCAGCAGCGGCGTCCACCAAGCTTGCAAGGCTCCTCCGTGCTGCCCCCTCCCTCTTGCCTCTCTGGGGGAGGAGGAGAAGGGAACGAGACCCAGCAGCGGCGTCCACCAAAGCTTGCAAGGCTCCTCCGTGCTGCCCCCTCCCTCTTGCCTCTCTGGGGGAGGAGGAGAAGGGAACGAGACCCAGCAGCGGCGTCCACCAAAGCTTGCAAGGCTCCTCCGTGCTGCCCCCTCCCTCTTGCCTCTCTGGGGGAGGAGGAGAAGGGAACGAGACCCAGCAGCGGCGTCCACCAAAGCTTGCAAGGCTCCTCCGTGCTGCCCCCTCCCTCTTGCCTCTCTGGGGGAGGAGGAGAAGGGAACGAGACCCAGCAGCGGCGTCCACCAAAGCTTGCAAGGCTCCTCCGTGCTGCCCCCTCCCTCTTGCCTCTCTGGGGGAGGAGGAGAAGGGAACGAGACCCAGCAGCGGCGTCCACCAAGCTTGCAAGGCTCCTCCATGCTGCCCCCTCCCTCTTGCCTCTCTGGGGGAGGAGGAGAAGGGAACGAGACCCAGCAGCGGCGTCCACCAAGCTTGCAAGGCTCCTCCGTGCTGCCCCCTCCCTCTTGCCTCTCTGGGGGAGGAGGAGAAGGGAACGAGACCCAGCAGCGGCGTCCACCAAGCTTGCAAGGCTCCTCCGTGCTGCCCCCTCCCTCCTGCCTCTCTGCGAGGATTCCTCCAGGGGCCGGAGCAAGCTGCTGGGCCGCGGGCCAACTGGCCAAATCGAGCCGAAGAGAGACGGTCCCTTGCCAGGTGGCTTCGGCCTGCGGCCTAACCATCTGGACTTGTTTGTCTCCCTCGGCCGCTGGGCCAACTAGGCTTTCCACCTCTGCCTATTCTGCCCGGGCCCTACTGCCTTTCCATCTGGCCCTCACCACCGGCCAAGCGGCGGCCCCCCCCATCTGAGCTGACCGCCACCGTGTCGACCACCTCCGGAGGTCCATCCGCTAATTTACATCAAACGTCAGCTATTTACATCATAGCACTTTACTAACTGCCAGTCTCCTGGCCACTGTGTACATTTTGCGAACATCGCACGGTATAATCCGTCCTACCTCTGCTGCTAATGTGGTAATAAGTAGCGCTTAGTGGCGCCTGTTTCGTAGCCAACTGTTTGCACTTTACCATCTGTGGCACTTTACCCCTCCCAACTCCTCCTGCCGCACTTTAGTAGTATAGAGGGCCAAATATTTTCTGTTGAGGCTGTTGCACTTTAATATCTTGTTGCACTTTAAAAACCTTGCACCTTAAGAATTACTCGGTAGCCGCGGAATTTACCTTGCACTTTGCACTTTAAGACTCTAGTATTCAAGGACCATCCTATTTCGCGGCTAACGCCTGCCTCCGGTACCCTTCATCTACCGAAGTGTCCATTTCCATCCATGTGGTCCCCCACCCTCCTATGCTTACTGTCTCTGTCACTATTATCTGGTGGAAGGGGCAGGGGAGGTAGTGGGCTGGAACCTGTGGGAAACAATGAGGGAAAGAGGGGGGATGAAGAAGGCCAGCACAATTGGCAAGATAAAACGCCAACATCCCAAACAGCTGGTGAAAGTGTGATTAAGACCCTAGCCAGAAATAGCGGCATGGAGGAGGGGAGGTGTTCCACTAGCCGAGGGGCCCCCATAGAGGTCGTGGTGGGAGGAGGAGATGCGGGAAAAGGAGACCTCAAATTCGGAGGAGATGCGGGAAAAGGAGACCTCAAATTCGGCCAAATTCGGACCACCTATCTATAATCAAAATTCCAAATCGGTCTCCTAAGGTAAATTGGTGTAACCAGGTGAGCGGACCCTCCGGTCTGAAGGTGGTGCTGTTGAACGCCAGATCTGTCAACGGAAAAACGTTCCAGGACTTAATACTGGACGAACGGGCAGATCTGGCGTGCATCACGGAGACCTGGTTGGATGAAGCTGGAGGAGTAAATCTGACCCAGCTTTGTCCTCCGGGTTTCTCCGTGCAGCACCAACCTAGATCCGGAGGGCGGGGAGGCGGGGTCGCAGTGGTCTATAGGGACTCCATCCATCTGACCAGGTGCCCCATCCCGCAGACCGCAAATTTCGAAAGCGTCTACCTGAGGGTGGGTGACCGGGACAGTATAGGGATTCTAGTA
This sequence comes from Anolis sagrei, assembly GCF_037176765.1. Taxonomy (NCBI): domain Eukaryota; kingdom Metazoa; phylum Chordata; class Lepidosauria; order Squamata; family Anolidae; genus Anolis; species Anolis sagrei. The sequence goes on from NC_090021.1 coordinate 242,787,926, forward strand.
GTGTACCGTCCACCTCGCTGCACTACAGTCTCCCTACCTGAGCTAGCGGGGGTGGTCTCGAGCCTGGCATTGAAGTCTCAACGGCTTCTTGTGCTGGGAGACTTCAACGTCCATGCCGAGACGACCCTCACAGGCACGGCTCAGGACTTCATGTCTGCCATGGCAACCATGGGGCTGTCCCAACAAATATCTGGCCCCACCCACTGTGCTGGACACACATTGGATTTGGTTTTCTGTCAGGGATGGGAACAGGGTGGCGGTGTGGAGGAGTTGTCCATCTCTCCGTTGCCATGGACCGACCACTTCCTGATCAGATTTAGGCTCACTGCGCCCCCTAACCTCTGCAAAGGTGGAGGACCCATTAAGATGGTCCGCCCCAGGAGACTGATGGATCCGAATGGCTTCCTGACGGCTCTTGGGGATTTTCCCGCCACCTCGGTAGGTGACCATGTCGAAGCCTTGGTGGCTCTCTGGAATGGGGAGATGACCAGGGCTATTGACATGATTGCTCCGGAACGTCCCCTCTCAAGTAGCCGAGCTAAACCAGCCCCTTGGTTTACTGAGGAGCTGGCAGCTATGAAGCGAAGGAAGAGGGAACTAGAGAGCGTGTGGCGTTCGGAACCGAGCGAGTCAAACCGAGCACGGTTTGTGTCCTTTCTTAGGGCATATGCCGCGGCAATAAAGACCACAAAGAAAACTTTCTTTGCGGCCACTATTGCGTCTGCAAAGAACCGTCCGGCGGAGCTGTTTCGGATTGTCAGAGGTCTTTTAACTCCCGCCTCTGCAGGTGGGAGCCCTGACAATTCGGTCGCGCGCTGTGAAGCATTTGCTCGGTTCTTCGCAGACAAAGTCGCCTTGATCCGTTCTGGGCTGGACGCCGCGTTAGATGCAGACTCTGTGGATGTAACGAGAGCACCTGCTTGTCCTATTTTGTTGGATTCTTTTCAGTTTGTGAAACCCGAGGATGTGGACAAGATACTTGGAGGAATGAGGCCCACCACGTCCGTCCTAGACCCCTGCCCATCCTGGCTTCTGAGAGAGGCCAGAGGGGGATTGGCCGAGTGGGTAACAGTGGTGGTGAATGCCTCCCTTCGGGAAGGCAAGATTCCAGCGAGCCTAAAACAGGCTATTATAAAGCCGCTGTTGAAGAAGCCATCACTGGACCCCACTAAATTGGACAACTTTCGGCCTGTTTCCAATCTCCCCTTTTTGGGCAAAGTCATGGAAAGCGTGGTGGCCTCACAACTCCAGGTATTCTTGAGAGACACGGATTATCTGGATCCGGCACAGTCTGGTTTCAGACCGGGGCATGGTACCGAGACGGTCTTGGTCGCCTTAGTGGATGATCTGCGCCGGGAGCTAGACAGGGGGAGTGTGTCCCTGTTGGTGCTCCTGGACCTCTCAGCGGCCTTCGATACCGTCGACCACAGTATCCTTCTGGGGCGCCTTGCGGAAATGGGTCTTGGAGGCATTGCTTTGCGGTGGCTCCGGTCATTTCTGGAGGGTCGCACCCAGAAGGTGTCATTGGGGGACTCCTGTTCCGCACCACAACCTTTGACTTGTGGGGTGCCACAGGGTTCCATACTGTCCCCCATGCTGTTTAACATCTGCATGAAGCCGCTGGGTGAGATCATCCGGAGTTTCGGGGTGCGGTGTCATCTGTACGCAGATGATGTCCAACTCTGTCACTCCTTCCCACCTGCTACTAAGGAGGCTGTCGAGGTCCTGAACCGGTGCCTGGCCGCTGTAACGGTCTGGATGAGGGCGAACAAACTGAAACTAAATCCAGACAAGACAGAGGTACTCCTGGTCAGTCGCAAGGCCGAACGGGATATAGGGTTACAGCCTGTGCTGGACGGGGTCGCACTCCCCTTGAAGGCGCAGGTTCGCAGCTTGGGTGTGACCCTGGACTCATCGTTGAGCCTGGATCCCCAGGTTTCAGCGGTGACCAGGGGAGCATTTGCACAGCTTAGGCTCGTGCGCCAGCTGCGCCCGTATCTCGGGAAGTCTGACTTGGCCACGGTGGTACACGCTCTTGTCACATCCCGCCTGGATTACTGCAACGCTCTCTACGTGGGGCTGCCCTTGAAGATGGCCCGGAAGCTTCAGCTGGTCCAGCGTGCGGCAGCCATGTTACTAACTGGAGCGGGTAGCAGGGAGCACACAACGCCCTTGTTGTCCCAGCTCCACTGGCTGCCGATTTGCTACCGGACCCAATTCAAGGTGCTGGTCTTGGCCTACAAAGCCCTAAACGGTTCCGGCCCAAAATACCTTTCTGACCGCATCTTGGCCTACGAGCCCACGAGGACCTTGAGATCGTCTGGGGAGGCCCTTCTCTCGATCCCGCCTGCATCACAGGCACGGCTGGCGGGGACGAGGGAGAGGGCCTTCTCGGTGGTGGCCCCCCGGCTGTGGAACACTCTCCCGGCACACATCAGACAGGTGCCCTCCCTCATGTCCTTTCGAAAAAGCCTTAAGACCTGGCTGTTCGAGAGGGCATTTAATTAAGTGCTAAGCAACAACATTACGGTAATGAGAACTGGAATGGTATAAGGAAAATGAGACTGGCTATGATTCTACTAAGAGACGAAGTGGATTTTTATGTAGTTTGTATTTGTTGTATAGTCATATGTTGTTGATACTGGCCTCTGTAACTGTCTTTTTATGTGTACTGTACACCGCCATGAGTCGCCCGTAAGGGCTGAGAATGGCGGTCAATAAGTGCATCTAATAAATAAATAAATAAATAAATACCACCTTAGGTACCCAACAATGCCTGGGTTAGGTATTTTGGAATGATAAATATTAGATGTTGTCATTTTTTGGTTTTGAATTTTATGAATAGTGGCATTAGAAATACATATGTCTTTCTGGATGTAAGATACACACAGATCTTTGGATGGGGTGAACTGCAACTCTCATTATCCTCTGGCATTGCTTCCTCCCTCCATCCCTAGTCATGATAATTGGCAGGGATCACAGGACTCTTTGGATGTAGGTGGACTTCAACTCCCATCGTCTTCTTGTGAAGAAAAAGTGGGGTATAAATAAACAACAACAACAACAATTGTCCAGGATCAATTCCCCACCCCCCACTTTCACTCCTGCCAGTGAATTAGATAAAGATATGTTTTCACTGATATTATCTATATCTCCATATATAATAAATGGGAAACTATCTATCTATCTATTTTCCAAGATAGCCCAGATTGTGACCCCCACCAATGATTAATCTGGACCAAATTTGGCACATATACCTACCACAAGCCACAGAAATGTGCCAAATTTGATTCAGATTAATCATTGGTGGGGGTCACAATCCAGGCTATCTAGGAAAATAGATATTTTCCCATTTATTATATATGGATATATAGATAATATCAGTGAAAACATATCTTTAAACTATCTAATTCACACAAAGGCCCCATAGAAATGTCTTAATCTTTCTAACTTAATTGGTTCAGTGGTTCATAATGTAAATAACTTGACTCTCCCTTTAACAGATGATCTGACTTACCACTAAGGCAAAAGAAAAAATGTTTTAATTGGCAGATCTGTTAAATGGAACAAGAAATCTGTTGAAACTAAACAACAGTGTAAATTTTAAATGGTATTATGTTTTATCTTGCAGTGCTTTAGGTTCCTGTTTCTATTTCACACATATTTGTAAACCTCAAATATGTGAACCACATATTTAAACCTCAGACTTTTTCTCAGGTGAGCCTAGAAAAGTGAACTTTTTGGATCACGATTTCCCCAAATCACCATCGCTGTGCAGGATGGAGGATTTTGGAAGTTGTACTCTAAGCATTATCATTTCCCAATGCTTAACACTTTGCATCTAGAAAATGATTGTCACATATCACTTCAATCCAACAATAATGACCACACAGAGGTCAATCTTATTTAAAGGTTTCTGCTTACAAATCGCCCCACTTAAGAGTACAAACAATACTGGACAGAAATGCAATCTTGTTCTTGCAGACAAGTTGAGTTCAATTTGGCATGTTGGACAACAAGTTATATAGCAAAGAAAAAGCATTCTAGTTAGATGCCCATTATAATGAATCTAAGCAACCCTATTATTTGACAGAGAGTCTGAGAACATGCATAGATAAACTCAAATTGTAATGTATGTATTACAAAGCTTTTTTTCTTTTTCTTGACAGTTCATTCCCTGCAGACTAGATACTCTAAATAAATAGTTTATGCTTACACTGATGGAATAGCTCATCTGCACACACACAAGACCAACATGATCCCACACAGTTCATGTGCAAAGAAGACGAGCTCATGGGGATTAGCTTATTCAAATAATTATTGCTGTACAACTGACAGATTGATTCCTAGACAAAGGTTGTGCAAGCTGTCTAGCTTTCTTTGGCATCCATAACATTGCAACCATGTTGTCTTTCAGATGATAGTATCAGCAAACAACTACCAAAATAGCATGACCTATTTGAATCTATAGGATTGACCCAAGACATTTTCCTGCCTGAAATGGAGGCAAGATGATATGTCTCTCACATAAAGTTGATTAGCAATTGAGTATTCAATAGTAAAGACAGGACAAAACTCTCAGGGACAAGGTCAATATGTGTGTTTAGGTCATGTATATCAGCCCATGTAGCACACACTGGTCTGTCATATAAAATTTGTGACATCACTGGGCATACCCCCACTCCCCAAATCTGCTTGCCCAGTATTCACTCCCTGAGGAGTCCGCCTCACTCTTGTTAATGATAGAATCAGCTCTATCTAGTTGTTGCTATTGTATGCTGTAATCTATAGTCAGTACTATTGCTTACTGTGCAAGAACATATTTTATTAAAACTCATCAGGACATTATTAAGCAGAAAAGGTGCAATGCTTCCTGCATGAAAAACAAACACACAAATATAATTTACTTTGCTGATAATTCAGATGTTTTTATGAAATGATGGGAACACAAAGTTGAACAGGACTCTACTAATGTCACAAGACTTTGATTCATGTGAAACAAAGGAGAGAAATGCATTTTATCCACTTTATACTTTTCATACCTATACTAATGGCTAATTTGCTGATTTCCTGTTTGTCTGTTTTTCTACACTCTCTCTTCTTGCAGCTATTTCTTTCTCACTCTTCCCCATTAAACTATGTGCATGATTATTATCAAATAATTTATAAATAAATCTATGTTTTACATGTTTTAGAAAACAGTCTAAGTGCCCTTCTAGACAAGCCCTATATCCCAGGATCTGATCCCAGGTTTTCTGTTTATTCCAGATTATCTGGCAGTGTGGACTCATACAATCCAGTTTAAAGCAGAAAACCTGAAATCAGATCCTGGGATATAGGGCCCGTCTGGAAGGGCCCTAAGTTGTTTCTTTTCTCTGCTAGAGCTTGTGGTTGGATTGGTGGGAATAGCTTCTGTCTTGCCAAGCTTTTTTACTTTGCAAAGTCAAGCACATGAGATTATAGAGCAGAGAGAAAGAGAAAAGAGAAAGAGGGGAAAGTTTCAAATTTGAATAATGGAAAAAGAGAATTGGTCTGGCAGAACAAGCATAGAGAAAGTCAACATAAATCCAAGTAGCAGTGAGTCAGTGTAGGCATGCAAACAGTATAAATTTTATATGTATTGTAACATTACTTGTATTCAAAAACTGCCCCTTACTTACTTATGCCACAGCAAATTCCTATACTGACCGACCCATTTTAAGATGTCTTGCAAACGATTGGCAAGTGATTAAGCTCTGAGGCAAAAGGGATTCATGAATAACAGCAGAGTTTGCTTTCTTACCCACCAACCCACCTTTCCTTCTTCCTTTTTTCTCTTCCTTTCCTCCCTGAACGGTTTGGGACCCACCTATCTTTGTGACCGCATCTCCTACCACAAATCTGCCCTTCTCTCACCCCTTCCTCTATCACAGACTCGTCTTATGGGAACAAGGGAGAGGGCCTTTTCCGCTGTGGTCCCCCGCTTTTGGAATTCGCTGCCTAAGGAGATCAGGCAACCCCCCACCCTAGCTGGTTTTAAGAAAGACCTAAAAAACTTGGCTCTTCTGTTGTGCTTTTGGAGAATGACCATTCGACCCATCTGGTTGTCTTAGTCTACAGCTGCCCTCAGAATAAAGCATCCCCCCCCCCCTAAAATAGCTAAATCCCATGGTTCCTCCCTGTTGGGCTCCTTTCCTACAAATGCACTTTTATCCCTATCTCACCCAGGGTTTAAACTTTTTTAACATTTTACCTCACACATTTGGCCCGCCCTCCATGTCTGGTTTTAATATGCTGTTTTATATTGTTGATTTTGTTATTTTATATTTTGCTATGATGTATTTTGTTACTGTGTGTTTATTATATTGTATTATTTTGGGCTTGGCCTGATGTTAGCCGCACCGAGTCCCCTATGGGGAGATGGTAGCGGGTTATAAATAAAGTGTATTATTATTATTATTATTATTATTATTATTATTATTATTTCAGATGAAAGAACATTTTATACCAGCAGTTCCCTTCCATAGCAACTACATGGACCTTGACTCCTTCATAAGAGGCAATATTTCATATGCAGGAATGAAACCCCTTCTAAATATTTAGTTGTCAAACCCAATATTACTAGCCTCTAAGTCAATAAATCATTTAATATCACGAGAAACACTCTGAATTCTTTGGAAAATCCATGACCTTAAAAATTATTCCCAACAGAATAACAGGCTAACAAATAAAATGGTCGAGGGAAGCTCTTATTTTTAACAAGTCTTTAACTAAGGCAAGGTTGTTATGTCTCTCAAGCCACAGGAAGAGGCAGCTAACAAAAATATTTGTTGTTGATGATAATTTCATTAATTTTAAACAATTTGCAATCTATTTTAAACACATATGGGTATTGTGAGTGTACCCCCAAATATTGATCCCATAAATTCAACCATTTGAAACTTGAAAAATGTAAAAGAAAATCAGAAACAAATATTTTCCCCATTTTATATAAAGGACGTAATTTTCCTACAGAAATCATGTTCTGTACATAATGGGACTTGCACATCCTCAGATTATGGTTTCCATGAGGAACCAAACCCCAGTGGATCCCAAGGGTCCACTGCACCTTTAATAAAAATGTTTCTAAAATTAAAAAAAAACCCAAAAGAAATGCAGTCCTTGAGCACTAGGCCAACTTGATGCAGTCTTTGACCCCAGAGGATTTACCTAGGCTGGATTAAAATATGCAGTATTCATCCTGGATTGCATAGTACTCCTTTGAATAAAGGGTACCTCTGGCTGAGCTGCTAGCACAGTCTTCATCACATTGGTGTTACATCCAGTGCCAGCTGGGAGGAGAGATTGAAGGTTGCACCAGGACTGGCCAGTGGATCCATTCAGCGCAGAATTGGCAAATTCACTCCCAGTGGCATGGCATTCCTTCAATACTGACTTCTCTTTTTATTGAAACCACCCAACCATTATTGAGCAATAGCAGAGTTCCCAAAGTACCATGAGCAGCTGTGGGAGCAGCAGCCATAAAACCAATAATGGATTTATTGGTCCCACAGTAATAGATGCCTTGCTGCCCAGGAAACAACATATTGCTGCTTTCTTTCCAATAAGTGATAAGTGAAGATGTAATTCCAGCCTCATAAAGGAGGATGCAAGGAGTACCATAATGGTGGCTGGGTAAGTTTTTAAAGTTATGAGGGTTGTTTTGGGGGGCTTCAGAGTGGCTGTATGCAATTCCAGGAACAGGATTGCATAGCCAATTTGGTGTGGATTTTGGCACTGTCTGGAAGCGCCCTCAGACTGCTGTGGGAAGAGGCAGTTTGCCATCATTACTCAGTTCTCAGCTTGTCTTCTGTCTTTTCCATTCCTTTCATGGCTTTAAAGTGAGGAAACCCGAGTAAAGAAAAAACCAGTTCATTGGAAATGTGATGCTGGAAGAGAGTTCAACGAATACCATGGACTCCTCAGGGGCTTTCTCTGAGGGGCTTGAGGATGTAGTCAGCCCCCTCTGGTAAGTTTAGGGGAGAAAGGGGGGCTGAGAGCTAGCTAAATGCTCTCCTGGGGTGACCTCTGGTTGACTCAGGAGAGCATGTAGCCACACATACCCCTAGGGAAAACCTGGGGTTTGAGGCTGCTATGTGGCCTAAATCATGAAAGGAATCAGGTTTTTCAACCCCAGTTCCTTTCGCGATTTGGAAGGGTCCTTAACTATCTTCTGCAAATAGGTTTCTTGGAAGTATGTTACAGAACAGGTACTGCATATCTATGATTTAATAAGTGCATATCACTCTGTCTAAAGTCACACAGTGGATTCAGAGCCACCATCCAAGGTTCAAACAACTATGCCACACTTTATGAATTCTTTCCCTCTCTGTTTCGTACCTACCCACCTTTCCTTCTTCCTTTTTTCTCTTACTTTCCTCACTGTTTCTTCCCTTTCTTCCTTTTCTCCTTCCCTCTTTCCCTCTCTCTTTGCTACCTGTTTTTCTTTCTTACTCCTCATTTTTCTTTCTTTCACCCCTCCTCTCTCCCTCCATTTTGGAGAAAGCAAGAATGGGATGGAAAGGATTCCCTCCAATTTGGGGTGAAATAGAGAGAGGAGAGAAAAGGAAAAGTGAGTTATGAAGCAAGATGGCAGTTGAGAGGATTCCCTCCATTTTAGATGGCAATAGAGAAAAGAAAAGACAGATTTAGAAGCAAGAGAGGGATGGAGAGGATCCCCTTAGTTCGGAGGGAGATAGAGAACAGAAAGGAAAGGAAAGGAAATTTAAGAAGCAAGAAGGGGATTGAGAGGATCTCTCCATTTTGGAGACAGATAGAGAGCAGAAAGGAAAGGAAAGGAGAGGATCCTTCTGCTTTGGGGGGGGGGGAATAGAAAAACGGGAAGTTAAGGTACAAGAAGAGGATGGTGGTAGAGGCAGAGAATAAATGGTGGCAGTAGTCTAAAGTTTAGAGAGGGGACGGGTAAACAACCATAGTTGGCCAGATCTGGCTCATGGACCTTTTGGGACATCTGCTCTGTGGCATCTGTTCACATTTTATCTGTGCCAGCTCAAGACAAATTGTCCAAGGTTGTATCCCAGCAGTTCACTTATCATGCCACATCACAATTCTTTAAAATATGGCATTGCATCATTCAGTTGTTAATTTTTGCCTTCATCTAACCCCTTCTCTATGGTTGCTCAAGGAGACCATGCCCTTTATTGCCAAGTTATTTCTCTGTTCTATCTGTCTCACCAAAGGAAGGAAGGAAGGAAGGAAGGAAGGAAGGAAGGAAGGAAGGAAGGAAAAAATAAAAAGGGGAAGGAAAAAAAAAGAAAAGGAAAAGAAAAGGAAGCAAAGGAAAATATGGTGATGTTGTATAGGACTGGTATTGTCAGTATAATTTTGCAAGATAACTACTAGATTTCTCATTGTGAAATGTTTTTGGAAGTCGCTCAGACTCATAAGTTAAAAAACACAGTTAAAACAAATAAGGCACTAATATTTTGGTTAAAAAAATACTAGTCTGCATTGCTGATGGCTTGCTTGACCACATTAATGGCATTCAGATCTTCTGGCAGGCAATGGAATGGAATTTTTGTTTCTCAAAAATATATGTGCAAAAACACTCTCAGTTCTGCCTCCTTTGGAATATATTGTGACAAATAATGGACAGAGCTTTATTTGGCCTTTGGGTGGTCCATGGATCTTATAACCATATGAAGGTAAATGCCACGAGCTCTCCTGATTTGATTTGCATACATTAAAAATATACCTAAGGAATGAGTGAATTAATTGGGACCTAGAAAAAAAAACCCCAAAGCAAGGCACTGCATTTCCCGTTCCCCCTCCCTGCCCACAGGGACACCTACAACTTATGGGCTGTATAATTCCTATTCCTGGTTATCTCACAAATCTGACCATTTTACAATTGGTTTTGTAAGAATGATGGGCTTTTGATATCCACTGTGGGTCATTGGTATCCACTTGAACTTGTTTCTAGGATTCTCCATGGATACAAAAAATCATGGATGGTCAAGTCCCATTATATACAATGGTGTAGTAAAAGGATGTCCCTTGCATACATTGGCAAAAATCAAGGTTTATCTTTCTTTTAATTTGAAGGGAGTTGAATAGCTGTTAATAGTTGAGTGCATTGATACAGAGTTCATGGACACCAGGTGTTAATTCAGTGTTTCTCAACCTTCCAAATGCCGTGACCCCTTAATACAGTTCCCCATGGTGTGGGGACCCCCAACCATAGCATTATTTTCGTTGCTACTTCATAACTGTCATTTTGCTACTGTTATGAATCTTAATGTAAATACCTGATATGCAGGATGTATTTTCATTCATGGGACCAAATTTGGCACAAATACCCAATATGCCCAAATTTGAATACTGGTGGGGTTGGGGGGGGGGGTTGGTTGATTTTGTCATTTGGGAGTTGTAGTTGCTGGGATTTATTGTTCACCTACAATCAAAGAGCATTCTGAACTCCACCCACAATGGAATTGAACCAATCTTGGCACACAGAACTCCCATGACCAACAGAAAACACGGGAAGGGTTTGGTGGGCATTGACCTTGAGTTTTGAAGTTGTAGTTCACCTAAATCCAGAGAGCACTGTGGACTCAGACAACGATAGATCTTGACCAAACTTGGTACTAATACTCAATATGCCCAAATGTGAACACTGGTGAACTTTTGGGGAAAATAGACCTTGACATTTGGAAGTTGCAGGTGCTGGGATTTATAGTTCACCTACAATCAAAGAGCATCCTGAACCCTACCAATGAGAGAATTGGGCCAACTTCCCACACAGAACTCCCATGACCAACAGAAAATATTGTTTTCTGATGGTCTTTGGCGACCCCTCTGACACCCCTGCACGACCCCCCCCCCCAGGGGTCCCGACCCCCAGGTTGAGAAACACTGGGTTAACTGTATATTTTCTTAGGTTTTTCAGGGATGTTCTATTTGGAGGGGGGGGGGGGTAAAATTCAGGATCATATCCTGGAATATAGGGGCAGTGTGGAAGGACCCTAAGAATTCTATCACTGCAATGAAATATTCACTCAATTCCCAAATTTTATGAAGCATTGCAGCAATATAAAAATTCAGTTGAGCATTTACAGACCAAGATACTGCATGGGAAACATAGCTACAGTGACATAGCTGCAATCACCGTCCAAACCTGACACTTCAATACCCACCATAAAAACCAGGCAGCTCTCCTTGCTGGAAGAGTTCTGTGGACTGGTAAGCAGAGATCATGTCCACTCCACACACAGTGCAAGTCATGAGAGAGGGTTGAATGCATCATCTCTAAGTGTCATACTCTCCAGCATCTCTAAGTGTCATACTCTCCAGTGTCATACTCTCCAGCAGAATTATCACTCCACACAGTGATAATTCTAGTTTACAACATTAACAGGATGCCAGCCACATTTTAGACATGCAAAGAAAGAAAAAACAAATATGAACACAGCAAATATACTATTCCTTGGTGTGGGGGATGTTCAGTGTCCCAGTCTTTGCTGTGTTAGAAATTTGGAGACTTAAGGAAAATGTTATTTTGAAGAGCAGAGTTTCTAGGCACCATGCCCTCATTCCCACCTACTTGTTATGGTCCTGTCCTACAATGAATTTCAGTTTCTTAGGGGTCAGTCTCATTTGTCCCAATGCAATGTGTGAGAAAGTAACTGTTTGCAGTGTGTGTAGTCACCAAAATTATGACTGTTCTTTGATAATCTATTGTTTTATTTGTTATAAATGCCTAATCCCAATTCAAGATTTAATCATCACTCACAAGAACTGAACCAGAACCACAGTTACAAAAAGGAGACAATTCTTTACTGATTGATTGGCAGTACCCATTTAGTTGGCAGTAAATGGTTTTGGCAAGCTGATAATGTCTGGCAAGATACACTGTACTGGATAAGATAGGCCTACTGTTATGTGCTCTATTGTTTCTGGTTTATCAATGCATGGTTTGCAGTTTGATTAGGACTAATCATATTATGTTCTGTTCTGTTCTGGATGAGATAACATTACTATTAAATGTTCTATTGTTTTTGATTCTGGTGCTTTGTATTTTGTTGTAGAAATGTACCCCCACACTTCTGTCTAGTCCCCTAATAAACTGAGGTACTACAGGTGTTATGAAGACTGAAAAGCCTTTGAGGAAGAAATGTCAAATGTTCAATGGAACAAGCACAGGAAGCTGATTTTGTAGGTGTTCTAAAAGGACAAAGTAAGAAATTGCAGATTCTTTGTATCCAAGAATTATTGGGAGTGGACTTTCAAATTTCTATGGTCATCTGAATATATATATTTTTTAAAAAATCACATGGGAGAAATCAACATCTAAGTTTTAACTGTCACTATATTCAGCTCTCAATGTTGTGACAAATGGTGGTCGCCACCTCTTTTTTTCCTGGAAGGCTTTTTATTCATGTCAGGTATGTGGTCCATCTGATCATCTTCATCCTGAGAACATCTGTACTTGTGTAACCAATGGATGATGCTGAAATACGTGTTTGATCTGTATTTGGCAAAAACTTTCCAAATCTGCAAATTATTTTATTAAATGAAAGCATTTAATCAAATGTAAAGGAAAGCAAACCTGTCAGATTGATTCATCCTAGCCATTGCTACTGTGTCTGAGGCAGGAATCTAGCAATCCTTGGTTATTTCCATTTTTATCCATTTGGCTGACTGCTGCTTTTCTCTCTCTAGTATCATTGAAAACGGATGTCAAAGCCATGTGCTCTAATTGCACTGAAGGTGTTGAGAGGCAAGTATAGTGGTCTCCTGGCTTTAGGTGTCATGTCAGCTTCCACCTCATTGCCAGTACTCTTTGGTTTGATCAACATCTCTGCAGCTTCAGCATGCCATTTGATATGAGGAACAAAGATTCAATAAAAAGGCTCATGTATACAGTAAATGTAAAAAAGACAACCCAACAAAATAAAAAACAACTGTAACTATATAATTTAAAAAGTCTGGTTTTATTCAAGGAATTCAAGAAACACAGAAATACAATGGTGTGATCTTTCATGACAGAGAAACTGAAAAATCAAGTTTTTTTATTTTGGAAAATATTTACTCAACGGTTTTTTAAAAGGTTCTATTAATATAACAATTTTTTCTCCAAGAAAAACAGGTTAGCAAAAACTTCCTCTTCTAAGGTTCCCAGACGCCATAACCTGGCTCTGAGACCAAAGAGGACAAATGCAGATGACACACAACTCTATGCAGATGACACACAACTCTACTACTCATTTCCGCCGAATTCCAAGGAGGCCTCTCGGGTGCTGGACGAGTGTCTGGCTGCTGTGTCTATCTGGATGAGGAAGCTGGAAGCTGATGATCAATCCTGAAAAGACAGAGGTCCTTCTGGTCGATCGCAAACCTGACCGGGGTATAGGGTGGCAACCTGTGTTGGACGGGGTTACACTCTCCCTGAAACCACAGGTCCGCAGTTTGGGAGTCCTCCTGGACTCATCGCTTACGCTTGAGGCTCAGGCGTCGGCGGTGTCTGGGAGGGCTTTTGCACAACTAAGACCCGTGCGCCAACTGCGACCGTACCTCGCTAAGGCTGATCTGGCCGGAGTGGTCCATGCCTTGGTCACCTCTAGGGTGGATTACTATAATGCGCTCTACGTGGGGCTGCCCTTGAAAACGGCTCGGAAATTCCAACTGGTCCAACGAGCAGCAGCCAGGATGTTGACTGGCGCTCCTTACAGAGAGAGGTCAAGCCTCCTGTTCAAGGAGCTCCACTGGCTGCCGTTTATCTACCGAGCCCAATTTAAGGTGCAGGTGCTTACCTACAAAGCCCTGAATGGTTTGGGACCAGCCTACCTGCGTGACCGCATCTCCATCTACGAACCCACACGCTCTCTCTGTTCATCTGGAGAGGCCCTGCTCGTGATCCCACCTGCGTCGCAAGCGCGTTTGGTGGGGAAACGAGACAGGGCCTTTTCCGTGGTGGCTCCCCGACTCTGGAACACCCTCCCCAAAGAGCTTAGACAGGCCCCTACATTGGCAGCCTTCAGAAAGAACTTGAAGACCTGGCTGTTCCAATGTGCCTTTCCCGAATAAGAAACCTCCATTACCAAGTCCCACAAGCACTTTATTAAAGCCAAGACCGCTGCACACTGCATACTGCACTTGTCCATAAGCCTCATTTCCACCTGTCACATCAGCACTTTTAACCCTTGTACCCTTACTCTGGCCCGGCCCAGTTTTATTGTGCCTTAGTGGATTGTTCTTTGCTTGTTGTTTTAGATTGCTTTAATTGTTTTAATTTGCCTAGGTTTTGTATTGTTGTATTGTTTGTTGAGGCCTTGGCCTTTGTAAGCCGCATCGAGTCCTGAGGGAGATGCTAGCGGGGTACAAATAAAGTTTAATAGTAATAATAATAATAATAATAATAATAATAATATCTAAGACAGGATTAGCACATTAAAGATTATCTATCTATCTATCTTTCTGTCATCATCATCTATCTGTTATCCCTGTGTATTTCAGGTTCCACAGTATTGCAGGCTAATTTGACAATGTATGTATACCAACTAATTAGAAATGAGTTTGGAATGCTTTGTCTGGCTTACAATTAATATTGCATCATTTTCCCAAAAATATTGTGGGTGTATGTGGAATCTGATATGAAATGCTGCTATAAAAATATTTGGCTTTTGTGAGCACAGCCCTCCAACATTACTTCCTATTTTTATGTTTGTGAATTGTGATGGCTGCACTCAGGAATATATAGACCACCCCAGAAAAACATCACTGTTTCTATTAAATCCCTTTTGACTGTGTTTCTATACTTACTCACTGAGTTACCACACTTGGTGTGTTTCCTAATGGTGGGTTGAGAAAAGTGCAGCCCTTACAGTTAGCCAAAGTTCACCCCCCACCACCACTAGCACCATGCCTTTTAGGTGGGCTTGGGGACAACTTTGCTGGGTTCCTGACACACATCCCAGCCATTTTAGGTCCAAGATAAGTCTTTAAAAATAGAAAGTGATCTGGAAGTGACTTTCATTACAAATAGAGGAGTCTCCAGCAACGGCCCTGAGACCACTTTAACTCACTGAGCAGCATAATGGGTGATACATTAACAAAATCCCTAATATTTCCAGGCCAACTTGGAGAGATGAGTATGTTTGGAATGAGTACTTTTCCTAGTGTTAAGATAATTCCTGTTTCAGTTGCTGTAGGCATGCACTGTTTAACAAAACTGCCTGTCTGAAGGCCGCACTTGTTCTCAAACGATGATAGTTTCCTGTACATAGCAAACACATTGTAGAAATTATTTGGTATATATAGACATTTCCAGTTTTCTACATCATCAAAAAGAAAAAGACCCTCTCCCAAATACAACAGAGTGAAATGAAATGTAGCACCCAAAAACCTGAATGAATTAGTTCTTTGTTTCTCTGTTACATTGTTATAACTGCTTATCAGAAAACAGCCACAGTTACATGGAGTTATCACTGTGTACTATCCAATACAAAAGGCTTAACACTTCTCTTACTTCTAAGTTATGTTGACTATTTTACTATACAAAAGCTATATACAGTTGTCTCCATCACCCCTCCCCACACATTCACACACACACACATGTGCAGCCAAAAAGGCAGTGGTTCCCAACCTGTGGGTCCCTAGATGTTTTGGACTTCAACTCCCAGAAATCCTAATAGCTGGTAAACTGGCTGGGATTTCTGAGAGTTGTAGGCCAAAACACTTGGGGACCCACAGGTTGTGAACCACTGAGTTAGAGGCATAGGACTCCCATGAAAGTGGAAAACTGTGACTGAAGAAATTGCTATTTTTTTCTACCTGAGAGAACAACTCTCTTGGGATGTTTAGGTCTCCCATCATGATTCTATCAACCTCATCTGATGAGTATTTTCTCCGGCTCAACTCGCTGCCAGCACACTGCCAGGACATATTCTGCCGGAGCCCATCAAATGACTCAGGGCTACTTCTGGAGGGACTCCATGCCAGCATTGTGCCAGTAACACACAGATACACAGCCCTGAGGAGACAGGTGACTACCTAGCTCCTCATAGAAGCACAGAAGGAAGCCAAGGAGAACAGGGAAACATCATTGGATGACCCATGATGATAAGGGGATGAAGCAGAATGCTGCCCTACAGTTTTTCCCACTGTCCCCTGGCTTCTGGACCTCCATGTGATGAGGTCCTATGCCAACTTTCATTGGAAGGTGACCACAGAATCAATTCGAGGACCTAGAGATTCCTAGGGACAACATTTTCAGTCATACCAGTTGAAGTGGGTTTCTCAGCTTGTCCTGCCAAGAACGGGCTGGATAGGAAGCAACCCAGCTTTCTGTTTTGCCTTGGGGTTCAGGTGTTTTTTTCCCAGGAACAGCTGTGAAGTGATCTGGATAAGACCACCTGCCTCACCTGCCCCCATAATAGATTGTTCCCTCTTTTGCACATCTCAGTGGTCTGATGTGTTTATCATCATGGCTGGTCAGCAATAAGATGATCTGAGAATTTAAACTTAGCAAGTTCCTTCTTTATCACTGCACAGTGTTTATGGTGCAGATATTCCACTCTTCATATGGAGGCTCCATTCTAGGGTTGTTACAAAAAGCTCCACAGCTTCATTTGCCCATAAGAAATTATGTTTCCCGCTAAAACAAAAATAAAAAATAAAAAATTAATAGAAGATTCTTGCGAGTATAGAATTCTTCTCATTTGGGTTTCCTGACATTTACCATACCATGATTTTGATCTTTTCTGAATATTTCTGAATAGTATTTCTTTCCTTACGCAACTGAAAGTAGATATTCTTTTTTTAAAAATACTTTTTATTAGATACATTTTCTCTTTAATTATACATAAAACCAGGATAAGGGTATAGGGTGATATTGGGCCGAATGTATACATAGACATTTTATACAAGGGGAGGGGGGGTTCAATAGTAAAACAAACACACAAAACAAAAGGGGGGGGGGGTGTAGAGGGTACAGGAAGAGGAGGAAGAGAGGGAAATTCACGTCAACTTCCAATCTTCTCCTCCACATATCCACTGCCGGTCTGTTCCATTTTACCTTTAATAAGTCTTCCCTTTCCACTTATATCGTGATTTTGATGTTTCATTTCTTACATGCCTCAGCAAATGACAGAGGGATGAACATTTTATTCAGTTCAATTCTTTATATGCACTTCCTAAAATTCACAATTGTCATCATAAGAAAAGAGGTATACATGTTTTAAAAAATATGAATGTGAAGAAACCAAAATTGACATATTGATTCAACAGGGGCACCTGGACCTTTTCAAATGTATTAACCTGGCTGCACATATAGCCACTGAATGTCTTACACTATGGCAATTTTCAATGATAAGATGTTAACAGGAAAAAGTCTAACAACAACAACAACAACAACAACAACAACAACAACAACAACAAGATTAGATGTTGGCAGGAAGAAGTTCTAACTTTTTATCAGAGAGGGATGGCATGTTTCAGCACCTCTATTAAAATGAATGAAAATATATAAATGTTTGTGTCAGACCAACATTTGCTCTGGGCTGCACCATATCCTTGTATTATGGACCTCATCACACTAGAGAATGGATCCACTTTAAACCCAGTTTCTGCCACCTGCAAAATTCTGGGGTTGTAGTCTAGGGAGGGGGCTTTCAAATGCTTAACCAGTCAGGTCCTGGGCCTTGCTAAACTACAAACCTTAGAATTCTGCAGGAGGCAGAATCTGGGCTTAAAGTGGATCCATGCTCTAATGTGATGAGGCTGTATTTATATCCTTGTTTGGGATTGTTATGTTAATTCCATGGCTTCCCGTAGTTAGAGTTTATAAAACCAGCCATTCATTATTTCTTCTGACATCAAAGGATAGTCTCATGTATTATATTTAGTAAAAGAAAAAAGGTAATTTTCTTACGTAACAACTGACCAATCTTGCAATACCAGGAAATAATCCTGATTTTTCTATTAGTAGTAAATGATTGTCACATATATTTGAAATGTAATCTGATATTGTTCAAAAGTTACTTGTAAACAAAACCATTAATATCTAGATGACTCAGTTTAAAACTAGAATTTATTTTGCTTCAAGTTTCTTTTTCATTTTTTGGCTATCTACACTTACTTTTTACTTACTTAGGCGATCCCTCGTTGGCCGAGTGGGATAGTCTTCCAGGATCAGTATTCTTGTGGATCCGTAGGTGACTGTGGAGCCCTATTCTTGGCCTGCATCTTCTCCCGCAGTGAGGGCATTGGTTTCCAGGTGGAAGGCAGTCTCGGTCGGGGTTGGCTTGATGTGCCTTCCTCTTGGCACATTTCTCTCTTTCATCCTCCATTCATGCCTCTTCAAATTCTGCAGCACTGTTGGTCACAGCTGACCTCCAACTGGAGCACTCAAGGGCCAGGGCTTCCCAGTTCTCAGTGTCTATGTCAGAGTTTTTAAGGTTGGCTTTGAGCCCATCTTTAAATCTCTTTTCCTGTCCACCAACAATCAGTTTTTCGTTCTTGAGTTCAGAGCAGAGCAACTGTTTGGGAGACAGTGGTCGGGCATCTGGACAATGTGGTTGGTCCAGCAGAGTTGATGGCAGAGGACCATCACTTCAATGCTGGTGGTCTTTGCTTCCTCCAGCACACTGACGTTTATCCGCTTGTCTTCCCAAGACATTTGCAGGTTTTTCCGGAGGAAGCGCTGATGGAATCATTCCAGGAGTTGCATGTGATGTCTGTAGACAGTCCACGTCTTGCAGGCATATAGCAGGGTTAAGAGGACAATAGCTTTATAAATAAGCACCTTGGTATCCCTACAGATGTCCCGGTCCTCCAACACTCTCTGCTTCATTCGGAAAAATGCTGCACTCACAGAGCTCAGGCGGTGTTGTATTTCAGTGTTGATGTTGACTTTGGTGGAGAGGTAGCTGCCAAGGTAGCGGAAATGGTCAACATTTTCTAATGTTACACCATAAAGCTGTATCTTTGGCATTGGATAGGGGTTGGCTGGTGTCTTCTGGAACAGCACTTTGGTTTTCTCAATGTTCAATGACAGGCTGAGCTTCTCGTATGCTTCTGCGAAGGTGTTTAGAATGGCTTGTAGATCTTCTTCTGAAGGCGCACAGACGACATTGTCATCAGCATACTGGAGTTCTATAACAGATGTTGTTGTAACCTTGGTTTTGGCTTTCAGTCTGCTCATGTTAAACAGCTTGCCATCTGTCTGATAGATTATTTCCACTCCGGTGGGAAGCTTCCCATCAACAAGATGAAGTATCATAGCGATGAAGATGGAGAATAAAGTTGGGGTGATAATACATGCCTATTTGACACATAAGTCCACCTTAAATGGGTCACTTTGGGAGCCACTGCTGTCCAAGACTGTTGCCATCATGTCCTCATGGAGGAGCCGCAGGATGTTCACAAATTTGTTAGGGCACCCGATTTTTTGGAGGATGGTCCAGAGAGCGCTGCAATTCACTGTGTCGAATGCCTTTGCAAGGTCAATGAATACCATGTACCAAGGTTGATTTTGTTCCCTGCATTTTTCTTGGAGCTATCGTGCAGTGAAGATCATGTCCACAGTTCCTCTGGAGGGGTGGAAGCCATTCTGGGATTCTGGGAGGGTGTCTTCTGAGAAGAGTAGAAGGCGGTTTGCAAGGATTCTTGTGAGGATTTTTCCAGCTGAGGTTAGAAGGGAGATACCTCGATAGTTTCTGCAGTCTGTTCTTTCCCCTTTTTTGAAGAGGGTGATGATGGTGGCATCCTTGAAATCTGCTGGGATTTTCTTGGTCAACCACACTTTTTCTATGAGCTGATGGACTTGTTGTGTCAGCTCAGGTCCTCCCTCTTTAAAGATTTCAGCAGGGATCCCATCAGGTTCACTGGTTTTGTTATTTTTTTGTTGGCTGATGGCATTCCTGACTTCTTCCAAACTAGGCGGTGCTGCAAGCTCATCCCTGGTTTGTTGTTGCAGGATTTGTGAGAGAACCTCTTTGGCCACATTGGAGCTGCGGTTCAGGAGGCTTTGGTAGTGTTCTTTCCAACGTAGTGCAATTGAGTTTTGGTCCTTCAGGAGTTTGGTTCCATCTGATGAGCGTAGAGGCTGTATGCCATGGTTTCTTGATCCATAGATTACCTTTGTGGCTTTGAAAAATACCTGAGCATTATGGGTATCTTCCTGGTGTTGGCTTTCTTCAGCCTTCTTTGCCACCAGTTGTTCTTGAGTCCTCTTGTCCTTCTTTGGACCTCATCTTTTGCACTGGCATAGATCTTTTTCTTAGCAGCACAGTTGATGTCTCGCTGCCATGTTTGGAAGGCTTTCCTTTTCTTGTCAATTAGTTGTTGGATCTCATTGTCATTTTCATCAAACCAATCTTGATGTTTCTTAGTAAAGCATTTATAGCACACAACATTTTGTGTGTGTTTCCCAAATAGTGAAGAGAACAGGTTGTTAAAACTTTTATATATTTTATTTCTTTAAAAATATATAATCCCACAATAAATGATGTCTGAGAAGCTGAAAAGCAATGCGCAGTACATGGGGCTGCCTCTGAAGACGGTTTGGAAACTTCAGCTAGTCCAACGGGCAGCAGCTAGATTACTAACTGGGGTGACATATAGGGAGCATACCACCCCCCTGCTATGCCAGCTCCACTGGCTGTCGGTCCATCTCCGAGCCCAATTCAAAGTGCTGGTTTTGACCTTTAAAGCTCTATAAGGTTCTGGCCCAGCTTACTTGTCCGAAAGCATCCACCCCTACGTCCCACCTCGTAATCTAAGATCATCCAGGGAGGCCCTGCTCTCACTCCCGTCAACAGCACAAATGCGTCTGGCGGGGACGAGAGACAGGGCCTTATCGGCTGTGCCCCCCCCCCCGGCCTATGGAACATACTCCCAAATGAGGTAAGATCTGCTCCCTCCTCGTTTTTAGAAAAAAATTAAAATCATGGCTCAGGGACCAAGCCTTCAGACAGTAGATGTATGTAGCATTTTAGAGGGACATTGACTGGAACGGCGTTTCAACTGACGAGATTGTTTTATTGTTTTAATGCTTGTTGATGTGTTGTTTGAATTATGATTTATGTTTAATTGTGGTTTTACTATTGTAATTGTTTGTATTGGCATTGTATCGGTGCCCAATGTAAGGCACTGAATTTTGCCATTATTTATGTGCAAACCGCTTTGAGTCCCCCCAGGGGTGTGAAAGGCAGTATATAAATGCTGTAAATAATAAATAAATAAATAAGAAAAGGCAGCTATTTTTTAAAAAAGTATTAATCTAGTTATACAGTATAATTCTGCTCATATAGGTCTGCTATATAGATTTACCTTGATCAGGGTCATAATGGATTACACAGAAAAATAAAGATTTTGCTACCATATTTCTTCAAGTCTAACGTGCCATCTAATCTAATGTGCACTTCAATTTTCAAAGTCCTGAAACCAAACAAAAGTATTTGTTGGCGAATGCAGCAGCAAAAAGTACACATTTTGTAATTTGGACAAAAAAGGTGTACATTACAGTTGCTACCTGCTTAGAATTCCTTCTCTAAAAACAAAACTGTTAGAATACCAAAGCTTTCAACAATGAAAAAGAAAACCTTGGACTTTTTAAAGATCATGTCAGGGGCTGCAGTGGTTTTATATGTTTGTATGGATTTAATCTGAATTTTAAAAATACAAATGATGTTTAATACTGTTTTAATATTTGTATATTTGTATATTTTAAATTGTATTTTAATGATGTTAATGTTTGGTGCTTTGAGTCTCCCTATGGAGAGAAAAAGTGGGATATAGATAAACATAATAAGAAAAAGTAAAATAAGCTGTAGAATGAATTCACTTTAATTGCCCTGGTTCAATGCTTTAGCATCCTGGGAGCTGTAGATTTCAAAGGTTTTGAGCCTTCTTTGCCAAAGAATGCAGACACCTCACCAAACTATAAATCTCAGCATTGCATAGCAGTGAGGCATGGTCATTAGAGATGATGTTCTTCAAAAAGGAGCTCTAGAAGCTGATGAAACACTTTCCCCATTTGCTTTGGCTCAGCACTAAGGTTTCAGTATGATGCATATTTAATGCACCCCCTAATTTTGTCGAGGTCATTTAGTCAAAAAAGGTGAGCATGAGAATTTAGTAAATAGAGTATCTCAAAGTGAGTCAGCATTTCAAATACTATGTATTGCCCCATTATATCAAATTAACTTTTGACAAAGCATTTCAAAACACACGCAATCATTCTAGGACTCCCACAACTGTTACTGAAGGAGTACTTGTGACAAAAAACAGATTAGGATTCGAAAGTTGTGAGCCAGAAGGAGACTTTGACCCCCAGGAGAGTTTTAGGAAATGAGAGGAATTTCAAAACTAGCTTGCGATATTCAAAAAGGTAGCCACTTTAGTCTGTTTTGGTATTAAAAAGACATACGCGTAAATGAATACAGTGCCATCTTTGAGTCTTACTGGGGAAAAATGAATTTCTAGCATAATCTTTTGTTAGCTAGTCTACTTCATCAAATGCACCCACAGTCTGCAAAAGTGTACACTAGAAATGTCTTTTTCCAAGTTAGTCTCAAAGATGTTAGTGGATTCCAGATTGCATAAGACGATGCAGGCCAGGTGTGCAAAGAAAAAGGCCAGCCATTCTTCTGCTTTGCACAGTTCCCTTAAGTGAGCCTAAGCAGCTCTTTAGTTACCAGCCAGAGTCAGGGAAAGGCAAATTTGGAGAAGTTATTGATGCCTTTGTAGAGGCAGCTCAAAGTCAATGTTTGTACAGAAACTGGCAGTAGATGTATCCTGTGAGAGCAAAGGAGTAAACCAATAGTATAAACATTTGATCATGTATCATTACATTGTAATGACAGATTTCTTACTCTGCCTAAAGTAAATAAAGCACTTTCAAAGGGAACAACTCTTCTGTTACACTTTTATTTAATAATTCAGGAAAAAAACAAATAATGTATCATTGTACAGGGTGAGGCAGCATAACTTCCTTTTTTTCAAAACTTAATAAAACCCATTTTATGAATCAGAATTTTTTATAATGTAGGTGTATACCTAAAGTTTTGTTTTACATAGTTTTGAAGATCAAATTAGGTAGGTGACGTCCCCCATTCTCCATTCTCCATATACTGAGCAAACCGATTTCTGGCGTTTGTCATTACTCATGCCAGCATAGCAGGTGTTATGTTGGCAATTTCTTCCTGGATGTTGGTCTTCAAATCTTGTAGGGTCCTTGGACAGTTCACATAAACACGGGATTTAAAAAAAACCCATAGAAAAAAATCACAAGGGGCCAAATCTGGATAGCGGGCCGGCCACTCAAAATCCGTTGAAAAAATAGGCCTCAACAGCAAAAGAACGCTCCTCACTGTTCCAACGCATGATGGTGACTGAACTGTGTCAGGACAAAATTTTATACTTCCTCCTCTTGAACGAGACCGCTAGCGCTACGCTACGTCTTCAACTGACTGAATGGTGTGCATTTTTTAAAAAGGGAAGTTATGCTGCCTCACCCTGTATTCTCATGTTTGTTGTAGAAATTATAATTTGATGAGTTTGCATAAAAGCATGAACCAGATTGATTTCTCACCCAATGCCAGTGGCATTAGTATTCAGAATAGGGGATTTTCACAGAGAAAGGCCAATCTTTGCATCATATGATTTTGCCAGGAAAACTACATAAAGATTAAGGACAACAAACCCTGAAGGCCACAGCTGAGGAACAATAGTCTCCTTCTTAGGACCTCATCAGATTTAGTTCCCTAACACAGGCAACAGCAATCCACTGGGCATTGTGGTAAATCCATTGAGGCAGCGGGGGAATCAATCGCCCCATGCTCCTCATTTCCTGCAGCACCATTTTCCCCATGACATGGACGAAAGTGTCACTGTCCATCTTCCCCTGCACTGTTCCCATTGCTGGCAACAAGACCATGAAGCCTCCTATGTGCTCCTTGATCTGTCATAGTCTGTTGTGAGCAGTTCATGGATGGAGCCTCGCCAGAAGAAGTTGTGTGTTGTGTGAAGAGATTCAGGGGGACTCCATACAGGGGCTGTGCTCTCAGCATCTTACAAAGGGTCTGAAAGCCCGGGTGATGAAGTCCTTAAACTGTACTTTATTTGTAAATAACAACAATAAGATACAGTGCCCATAAAATCTGGTAGAACCTTTTACATCTATTTCTGTTATAGAAGCATATAAAGAAGACACTTCTTTATTCTTGTTAATTGCCTTCCAATCTACCTATGATGACCCCATGAATGAGGAGTTTCCAAATCACCCTGTCATGAACAGCGTTGCTCAAGTTTTGCAAACTTGGAGCTATGGTTTTCTCTTTTTCTATTGCCTTCTACTTTATCAAGCAACAGCAACATTGGTGTGCTTAATAGTTTCTCTGAAAAAACACAGCAACAGTATAAAGTGGCAAGTATGCTGGCTCTGAAGAATTAGAGATGTTGAACAGCTCTAGAGGACATGGACATTATAAAGGGCCAAAATATCCTAATATGAGTCTTTAGAAATGTCATTTCTCCAAGCAGAGGGACCTCACCTAGCAACATGGTGAACAAATTAAGGGTAATTTATCTCCAGATGCATTAAGAATCTTTTGCAAGGAATGTTTTTCTTGAGGTCCAAGAATGGCACAAAGCAGTGGAGCAGGAAACCAACAATTATTAGAGAGCAGGAAGATCAAAAACCTCATTTGTAATACACATTTAATTGTTGCTAGAAAATAGATTTTTTTCCTCTGCAATCTATAAAAACACAGGGTTGTATCTTCTTTTGTAAGGTCACAACATGGCCCTTCAATAACACAATGGGAAAAGGTTACTGCTTTAGAAGAGCTTTGGGAAAATAGCTTTAGCCCCGGGACTGAAAGCCCAATTTGGGAAGTATCCAGAAAAGTAACTAGATTGATGTTTTGGGGCTAATGATATCACGTCTGGCTAAAGAAAGTAGACAGATGCACATAGGGTTTGTACCAATTCACACATTTTTCCACTGAAAATACACAGCACTGCTGAGTTCTATGTAAGTCTACTCAAAAGGAAGCCCCAGTTCAACAGCTTCCAGGAGTGCAAAGCAGAGCCCAATTTCTTTCTGGGTATTAAATATCCTCTTATCTTTGATCATGGACTAGAGAGAACAGTAGACATTCTTTATTAGAAAATACATCAGGACTATTGTAGACTGTAACTGGTCTGTAAACAAGAAATTTCTTATTTCTGCCATACTCAAAAGAGTCAAGCAATTTAGACTAGAAAAGAATAGTCAAATTCTGTTTTCTCAAGGTCAGATTATTTTCAAGTCTAATTTGCTTTACAGTCCAACCACCTCAAGACTGGTCAAGGCTGTATAATATAAAAGCTGGCATCTAGCAATAAGAGTGTTGTTGCTATAGAGCACAAATACAAGGCATACAATCACAAATCAGTGTTTGTCCATTGCCTTGTGGAAATAACAAACAGCAACACGTGTATGATCGTTTGGCCAGGAAGAAAGCAGTGGTAAAGACCTGAGCAGAAAAAAAGTATAGCAATTTGTTTCAGGAAGAAGATGTTTAGCTGGTAAAGCAGCAGCAGTAATCCCAAGGTGAAAGGAAGATGATACCAAATGTGTGAAGGAAGCAATTTGGCTGAGAAGGCACCAGTGCTGACCCCAAAGAGGAAAAGATTCAGGGATCTCTCCCCACCCTCAAATTTGTTGCTTCCCAGTGCAATTATTCCATCACAAGGGATGATCCATTACAAAAAAACAAATTTTCCTGGAAATGGCAGAGCGATATGAGTTGTGAATACCACATTTAAACCTTTAAAAAGTTTTTTTTACTCCTAAAGGGATTGTGCACCGTGTGTCAGGATCAAGGCAATTCTGAAGTGACTATATTTTAACAGTCTAGATCAGTGTTTTTACAACTTCTCCTCTAGGTGTTTTTGGCTTCAGCTCCCAGAAATCCCAGTGGGTTTACCAGCTGTTAGATATTGTGGGAGCTGAAGTCCAAAACATCTGGGGGAGCACGGTTTAAGAAACTGGTCTAGCCAAGCCCCTAGACTCATAGGAGTCATGGTCAAGGCTAGAGTCTCAGTGCCCTTCCACGCTGTCCTAAATCCTGGGAGGAACTGGGTTATTTCCTTCCATGATTTTGTCCCCATCCCAACCCAAATCCCAGGCTTTCCCTTGGGGGGGGGGGTGGCTAGATGTCCTCTTGGATCAACCAAAGGCATCCTCCAGCCCCTCATTTTCTCTTCAAAGACTTACCCAAGGGGCCTGCCGGCAAGGAGAGTTCTTCTGAAACATGATGGAGCTGGGGGGAGGGGGAGGGATGGCTGCTATTCCACTTCTTTGGGCTCCAGGAAGTCAACACTCACAGGCATAGGACCTGCAAATATCTGGACCTTAGCTTAAGGTTTGGATCTTTGCAGGTATCAAATCAATCAAGAGAAAACTGGGATATCCCAGGTTTCTCCAGATTAATCTGGGGTTACCTGAGGCATCATTTGGATGTCTCAGGTAAACCCACTACCCATCACGGGTTTTAGGGCAGTGTAGAAGTTGCTCTTAACAAGATCATAGATCAAGGTGTGTGCACAGTTTCAACAGCAGAATAAGAAAGAGAATTTCTGGGTTGTCCAAAGTAACGTTAAACATTTTTATGTTATGAAGGCCCTCTTTCTGAAATGAAATGAGATTAAAAGACCACCCTTTTAGAAGCTGATGTAGATGAAAGAGAAAATGAGGAGGAGAAAGAAAGGGAAAAGAAGCAAAGTCATGAATTTGGTTCATACTTTAACTTTGAAGACAAAAATAGCTTTTATGTGATTTCTGGCTTTGTTGTTTTTCTTTCTCCTTCTCCTCCTTCTCCTAATCAACTTGCTGGAATTCAGCCAGGGAATCTAGGGGGCTAAATTTAAAAATATACCCCCTCCCAAAAAAGAAAGGAATGCTAATATAATAATGACAATATTTTGGCACAGGTAGAATAACATTATTTAGCCTTGCTGCTTAACTTCAACATCATTTTATCACTCTCAGAAAGGTTAAGACTGTTGTGAAAATTTAGAAGTATGTCTGCTGGAAAGGAAATCAGTTATCAGAACATATGTTCCTTTTTCCTGCCTTGTAATAAGAACTACTTAAGCCTACTTGGGTAAGAAAGTGCAATAATACTTATATGAGTAAAGAACAGGCAGGGGAATTTTAAAGAATCTTGTGGGTCCTGTTTTATCATTGTATTAAATGTTTACTCACTATTTCACAAAACTGAAACAGGACTTTCCAGAAAATTGGTCCTTGAGGTAATAAAAAAGAGGAAAGTATTAAGTACATTTTATCATGGAAAAAGTGACTCAGGGGGGAAGTTGAATTATCACATAGTACTGCAGTCCCATGTTATTATTGTTATTTTAATAAATGCTCTGACTTTCAAATGCTGTAACAGGGGTGCTTTCAATGAAATATTGCAAATGATGGATTAATTGTTGGAATTTGTGTGCTGAGACTTGGAAGATTCAGGTTCAAATCCCCAATGAACCATAAAACTCACTAGGTGGCTTTAGTTCAGTCACTCACAAGGCCCTACATCAGCGAGCTGTTGAGCAAAGAGCATGAGGAAGAGCATAACCACACACCACCTTGAGCTTACTGGAATAAACTCAGGATATTTATTTATTTATTTATTTATTTATTTACTGCACTTGTAGACCGCCGTTCTCAGCCCTAGGGCGACTCACGGCGGTGTACAACATATAAAAAACAATTTACAATAAAGGCAATATCACAAACCACAATAAATGTAACTAATATATAAATGTAACTAATAACTAGATAATGAGGGAAAATGAATTAAAGTAATCTGAAAACATTTTTTTCAGGGCTGCATGAAAATAACATAAACAGTCCATGTTTTTAAAAAGGGCAATGAAAGTTTAAAAGCCTTCCACTTGTTTGTTGCCAAAAACATACTACAGTGGCATTGCAAGAGCCTTTTGTAGTTCTACAGTAAACCGCTGTAACCACAGAATCTATATCCAGGATTTCACTCTCCCATATCCGTGAGGAAAATGGTCTCTCTTGGAATTTGCTAGGTCATCCAGTCCACTTTACTGTATACTTCTATGGTTACCATATACTAACTGTTAGGGTCTATCTAATTCCAAGTGAGGACATTTAATAGCATTTGATCATATCCACATTTTTATATAACCACAGTCAGGTTGAGTATGTATCCCTCATGGATATGGAGCATCTTATTGATAATTGTCTATGATAACTGTCTTCTGCACTTCAGATGGCTTGGGAAACTAGGGAAAAGCTTTCAATGCCAATCTCTAAATACAGACAGCCATATGTGTAAACCCAAGTCATCATACCCCATCCTCAAACCATGACAGGCTTATAAGGCCAAGAGCAGTACTTTGAATTCAGCCACAAATCACTCAAGAGCCAATTCAGTTGACAAAAGGCTAGCAACAACAACATTTTATTACAGTCCATAGACCCATCAGTAAAACCAATAGTCATTATAAGTTCTCTCATCTTAGGAGAAGTCCATTGCACAGGATACATCTACATGGTTTCAAGTAATACCCCTATCAGAGGTTTGTTCCTTTCTCAGCCTTGCTGCCACTGCAAGGAATTTTGGCACTACGAGAGTCACCCTGTGGCACTTGTCACAGGCTAGCATAAATACATTCAAATACAAATTCTAGCAGTTTTAAGAAGTGGAATCCAGTTGAACAGGATGTTTGGAGATTGGAAACCCTATCCTCCAGCCCAAAACACCGTGTTGGAGTTGCACCAAGTATCAAGGTGAAATCATCCAAGAAAGATTCAAGTTTCCCAGCAAACCACCAAAGATATACCATGTAGAAAATAATGGTTGTATGTTTCTTCAAATTGAGCATGCTTCATATGAAGCATATTCAATTATTTTGCAAAATTCTACATCAATGATACCTGGTAGACTGTGCAAAGTCATTACCTTCTGTTTTTACTAATTATGTGGAGTTGTGGACTTCCTAATCTGTATCCAAATCTCTTAGAAGAACTAGATCCAAAAATGGTTGCACAACTAATACTGGATAGAGAAGCTCAGAAAGATATTGCCATCCTCAGTAAAGCTGGCTCATTGAAATGGCTAAGTTGTTTTAAACATACTTTTCAAACAGCCCAATATCTAAAGACAGAAATGCCTAAACACCTCAGGAGGGTATTTACCAGAACTAGATTTGAACAGTTGGATACAATGGTCGAACAAGGAAGGTTTAACCAAGTTCCATATAATGAACAATTTTGTATCTGTGGAGAGTCAGAGGTAGAAGATATTGCACATGTACTGTTTAGTTGTAACTTGTACAAGAAAGAGAGAAACCAATACCTCGTGCCATACATTATTTAAAAAATGATGAATATATTAAAACTACATTTTTATTGGCTGGCCAGAATGCTAAAATAATATATAGAATGACCCTTTTCCTATTTAAAGCAACACAGCTAAGAACTGAATATTTAGAATCGATTGGGGTAAACTGTAGGGTTGATGCAGATATTTGATCTGGATTGGAACCCTTTTAACAGCTTGTTTATTTTAACTTATGTTGTACTGTATGTGTATGTATTGTCGAAGGCTATGTATGTGTATGTGTTTGTCAAATGTTTTTGATATGACCATTAGGCTAATCAATAAAATGTACTACTAATTATGTGGGAGGGTATGTGCATTTTTAAATGTTGGATGACATATATGTAAAAATTGTGACCTTTCCTTGTCAAAGTAACAGAAACGAAAAAGAGTTATTGATCGTACAATTCCTCTTGAACTAGATGTAACTTCCCTGAGATGTATTAAAAATTAGAAAACAGAAAATGTCTAGAAGGTTATTGGCAGCTGCCAAACTATCACAGGAGAATAATTAGAAATGTAAAACAAGATAAAGGCCTGAAAGTTTGGGAGAAAATAGTTTGGGTTAAGTGGAGATTTGGAATGGAAAAAAACAATTTCCAGAGAAAAGAGTTGACTAGCCTCCTCAAGGCTGTATTAAATAAATCAGCTTCATGCTTTTATTCATTGGTGTTGTGTAAAATATTGCCATGTAACATGTAATTACCTTATTTAGAGTCTGACCATGTGCTTGTTTCTGTGTTTCACTACTTATAGGTACATACCTGAAGTTTTAGATGTAGACCCATGTCACAAAATACATTTTTGTAACAATACTGTACTTTGAATACCTCTAACACTCTTTTTAGAAGGGAATATGTCTAACAAACATCTTTATAATTCACTATTTATGTAGGAAATATCTGTAGCTAGAAATAGGAGAAATAAAATGTTTTGCACAATCTACCCTTTCGCACAATCTACCCTTTGAGTCCCCCCAGGGGTGAGAAAGGTAGTATATAAATACTGTAAATAAATAAATTAATTTGCTGACAGACAAAATATTTTTCATAGGTCTCCTCTGCCTAAGGTACTTGTAGCAAATTCTGACCCACAGGAATGCTATCACTTACTCTTATCTATATATATGGAAGTCAAAGTATGTCTCCCTGTTTGTACCACAGCAGCTGTTGCTCGATGAAATGGACCTTTGTGATATCACTGGTAAAGAAAGGTGACATGTGTATGAGGGGAAGGAAGGAAAAAACCATAAAGAGAGCCATATTGTCATGGAAACATTATGAAGTCCCTCTCAGAGCTAAAGAAGGGAGAAAGGGGAGGGCAAGTGAGAAAGGAAAGGAAGACAGAAAATGAAGGGAAAGAGAAAAGGAGGGAGTGGGGAGAAAGGGAAAAGAAGGAGAAATGGTACAATTAGTTACAGTTCATTGTCAGATTCTAGTCTTTTACAGTTTTAGAGTTCAGTACATAATGTGCTGCCTAATTACATCTAAAATTACATCTACAAACATTTCAAAGAGCAATTGTGAAATATGATCCCATAGAAGAGAGAGTAGGTGTGAAAAACTGGACATATTTTTAACCTAAAAGCTCACTGTACAGGTGTGTTTTTTGTTGTGATTATTGAAAAGAGATTATTTGCCTCCATGCTAAGAAGAAATGTACATAGCATTGCTCTTTTGCTTGTGGAATGCAGTTAGGCTTTTGCTTTATTATTGTTGTTTCTACACTGGTCTGTGCTATTTCTGCAGGTTTGTGAGCAAACATATTAGTCACATATGTGTGCTGATATCCAAGTTTGTGGCATTTAACTAGATATTATCAAACTAGTCAGGGTTTTTCCAAAGGTGCTAGCACAAGGATACCAGGCTAGCAGGTTGTGGTCTTGGGGTCACTTTAATTAGTACTCTGGGAGGCTTACAACAAAATCAATTTACAGAATTTAAAATTTGAAACCAGATTTGAAGTCCACATCACACTAGAAAAAAAATCACTTAAAATCCGGATTCTGCCTCCTGCAGAATTCTGAGGCTTGTAGTTTATGAATGAGCCTTTAACAGCCCCACTAAACTACAAACCCCATACTTCTACAGGAGTAAGTGGCACTATGCTTGGTATTATACATTTTTCTATGACCTTGTGCCCATAGATAGTGTATCAAACACCACTAACTTAAATTTTATGTCTCTGAGAGATGAACCCAGGAGTATAGCTATGGAGAGGGAGGCAAAATGAATGAGAGTTCTCTTCAGCTTTGGAATGTTTAGTGTTGCCATAATTTAAAACTTCAGTTGAGTCATTTAGAAATACAGTTCAGGCATCTCAAGTAAGGCCCAGATGGAGTTATACAGGGAGTATGAAGAAATTTTGATATCTTACTTTCTGCAATGTTAGAAATTGTTGCTGGAAGAATCTTTCATAAGAGAGGTAGAATTCTTATTTGGGTGGCATTTTCCTCATCCCACATGCCGTATGAATGAGACTTCCTCTTATATACATAGATCAAATGATGAAATCCAGTGTCCTTAAAAAACTGCTTGCAGATAAAGTAACTGGGTGGGTCATACAAATGCCGCCTCCTATGTTGCCATGGGAGGTAAAACTGGGAAAGCCCTATGCCTCCAGCCAAGCTGATCTCAGAGGAAATTCTCTCCCTGTCCAAAATGTGGCAATTACTCAAAATTTAGTTTAAAAATGTGATTTTGCCATTCCTTTTATTGGGCACAACTCTATGCCATCTTCTTCCTCATACTAGCACTCTGCTGAGAATGGATTCCAACCACACCTCCAGGTCTCGGTGCTTCTGAATTGCATGGTGCAATTTGTTTTTTAATTTAAAATATTTTAGAATGTACTACCCACAGAAGGTTTTGTATAGGGCACAAAAGAAAATCTCTAATAAGCACATTTTTGGCCTAACAGATTGGCGAGAGGTTGACATGTGACTGATTTTCACAGTCATTTTAAAAAGAAAGGTGTCTCTGTTGCATGGCTTTCTTTGTTATTTTGGATGGCCAAGAACGTGTTTCATGCTGGCAGTGTAGGTCCCTACCTGCATGTTTGCAGGAGGTGGTGGAGGCTACTTCTTCTATCTGGTTGCTTCTGCTGGTGCACAACAACAGCTGGGGAGGTGCCAGACATTCCTCCATTACCCTGGTCACTGATTAAGCATAATGATCTGTCTGGTCTCATTCCAATTGCTTTTCAGCATAGGAGAAGGGACAGCCTCCAGTAGGATTGTTCCTTCTTCAATCAGTGTTCAAGAGCAGGCAAAGAAAGCCCCAACGCACACACACACACACAGTGACTGAATAAACAGAACTGAACCCACCAGCTCCTATCGCTCTTATACATGTCTCTGAGATGCTGTCCTTGCAGAAGGAGGTAGCAGCTGCCTCCTTCTACAAAATCTGAAAAGGTGAAGCAGGGGTGTAAAAGCAATGGTGAATTTAAATCACCAAATGTCCAAGAAAGATTGTGGTTGAGTAATATATGAGTGCATTACAATAATTTTATATAATTGATAAAATTAGAATAATGTCGAAGTAATACAATTAGCAGTGCTGCATTTTTATAATGCTATGTAAGCAATGGGAGGGCTGGGGGGGGGGTATAGATCTTGGAATAGATAGTGAGATAAGACATTCATATTATGTTTCAAATGTTCTGACCCAGCTTACCTATCCAAACATATCCCCCTCTATTGTCCACCTTGGAGGCTAAGATAATTGGGGGAGGCCCTGCTCTCAGTCCCACCCAGTATATTATTATTATTATTATTAGTAGTAGTAGTAGTAGTAGTAGTAGCAGCAGCAGGAGCAGCAGCAGCAGCAGTAGTAGTAGTATTTTGGCTTCCATACCAGGAAAAATTAAAAATAATTACAGAGCAGCAGAAATGTAGCAGGATGAAATGTATAAGATTATGCATGTCTGCAAGTGTGAATCTACAGATCAGTGAATCGGTTAAGCTGTGTGAATTGAGAGATGTGTACTGGTGAGGGTATTTAGGTGCTATCAGTGATCGCACAACTGCCGTGGAATAGCAGCTTTGTGTCATAAATTGACAGGACTGTGGGAAAATGTTCATTATAACACTAAGCTTATGTCATAGAGAAAATGTTACACAAGAATTCCTCTAACATCATATGCTATAAATCATCTATTAATATTTATGGGTTTGTTCAGCCTACACAAAAGCTTTCCCATGTTCCATAGCCAACTGGCTGTTTACCTTAATACTCTTCATATAGAAAAGTGGGATATAAATAAACATAATAATAATATTAATAACTTTGACACACCCAAACATTGTCTTAGTTTGTACCATAACTTTTGTAGATTTTGTCACTCAGTTCATTCTAGGCATGTTGAAAATTGTATAAGTGAAGAAAGAAGGAAAGAAGGATAGGGCAGTTGAACAGCATAGTATAAGCAAAGCAAGGAAATAAACACGAGTGCATGGCTAATTGCAATTCATTGCCTAGATCTCCAGTCCTTTCCCTCCTTCTGCCTAGTTGTACCACAAATGCTTTTTTGTGTGCCACCTGCACAGTGTCTGCCTCAATTCCAGGAAAGTGTCATGCACAACCATTCTGGGAAAGTCCAAAGCCATGGATTAAATTGATTAACCCTCTTGACTCATTTCCATTTAGTAAAGTTTTCCTCTGTATTCCTTTGTGAGTTCTTTTTTCAAATAGCACTTGCGTGAAGTGGAGTTTTTTTTTATACTTTCTCGTTATTTGGAATGAAATGAATGTCAGCAAGGGAACATGACATAAGAAGATTCTTATCTTGACCTATTTCAGCACACTTAGTAGAACTTTCTTTCACAGCTCAAGCAGGTACAAAAGACAGGTTGATGCTAACCAGCATAGAGCATTGTCTCAAATACTAAATATCATGAAGGACTGTTTTCAAATCCTGAAACACAAGCAGCAGCTTAAGAACCATGTGCTGAAGATACAGGCTGAATGGAAAGTGACTTGCCCTCTGATAGCTAAAGTGGTCTTTGACAAAACAATCTTTACTCAAGCTCCCACCCTCTATTGTGGTACAACCCATGGCCATTATTAGTTATGTGACAAACTGCTCAGATTTCGTAGGTGCTGTTCCAAGCATTGCCCACAGCTGAATGTGTGTTTAAGATTTGTCAGGGTTTGTCCTGATAATCTTGGCATACTTCACATGTGAGTGACTCAGTGGGGGCTGATTGCACAAGAGCGGTCAGTCCCTTTGGCCCTAGTTATATTCCTCTCATTAGGTTTCTTGAGAATCATGTTCACATTAAGAAATGCAAATCTGAAATGCAAGACCTTCCTCCTTCCCACTTCTTTATATCCAATCCATGTGCGGTGAGAATAGGAGAGGACAGAAAATAAATCTTTTGAAGTGCAGGGTTTTTTAAGTGCCCTTTTCTCTATTTGCTTCATTTGTCAAAGCATATACATAGATAACATGCAGTCACCATATTACTAAAGTATATTTGCGTGCATTTTAAACAAATCTATATTTCTATGTGTCCTTTTCAAATGTGCTTTCTAGATTGACTTTCAAAATTCTGAAATATGTAGATTTCTGAATACAAAGCACACCCAGTGGTGGCAACTGATAGTTCCACCA
This sequence comes from Anolis sagrei, assembly GCF_037176765.1. Classification (NCBI taxonomy): domain Eukaryota; kingdom Metazoa; phylum Chordata; class Lepidosauria; order Squamata; family Anolidae; genus Anolis; species Anolis sagrei. Next base: position 242,822,926 of record NC_090021.1, read on the forward strand.
TATGGTGGCTTTTACCTTATAGTTTACTGCTCCTTCTCCCACACAAGCTGAACAGAAGCTGTGCCAGGGACAAACAACTCAGCCATCAGAATTCCTGTTCAATTCAAAGAGTCTGTGGGAGGGAAGATGGCCAAATCTAGAATGGGTTCACCATACACATGGAAACAGTGCCACCAACTAGCCCTGAAATCTTTTCTGTGTCCAAATGGAAAAGACAGAGAATTCCTGGGAGAACCCTGGAGAGAGAATGAGTTCTCACATATCCCTAGTTCCTGCTAGCCATATCTATCTAAGCTAGGAGTCAGCATCATTCATAGTCTCTTTAAATAATATGACTGAGCTCCTGCATTGAAATACATACATATCTCATATACCTTTGTCTTTGCAATTATGTCTCCCAGTGCTACCTCCTTCAAAAATCCCAACTTGTATATCAAATAGTCCCTTCAAAATAACTATTTCTAAGTTGCTAGAAAGTGGGAGGGTCAGCATTGACTCCTCCAGTTATTTTTCTTTTACTGGACACATTGTGATAGGTAGTAGCAGGAACCTCCAGGGATCCTTGGGATGCCATTGCAGATGATGCTTTGTAACTGGACACATTACTATTCATCCCCTCGCTCTAAAAAACCACTCAGAACTGGCCATGTCAAGGGAACTGCATGGCTTTTGATCATGAAGTGGTGAGAACAGAATTCAATGACCCAAAAAGTGAATTGTAAGGCCATAAATTTGATTTATAACATTGTAATTTTCTAATAGGATATCAGTCTTTTTTCCTGAACTATCAAGCAAAAACACTAGTGGAATATATCTACTACTAATGGTGGCTTGCTTCTTTCATGGGAGTGGCATGATGAATCAATTCCAGGTTTTAGTCTGAATTTTAATGTCACTATCAATAGTAGCTCCTTTGCTGTGTTTAGATTAAATCTGAGTCACTGGGCCCATCCAGACAGAGCCTATATCCCAGACCCTCTTGCACCTTTGTGAAAGGCCCTGGTCTAATGGGCTATGAGCCCTGTATGGAAAGGGCTCATAGCCCTATCCATACACCCATTTCACACTTTCTGGACTCCTGGAGCCCAGAGATGAGAGATGGCTCACACCTGCTTCCCAACCCCCTCCCCCCAGAGAAGTCCTAAAAATGGTTAAGAACTTATAAGGCTGCCATTAGACTTTGCAGCACACTTCCTGGAATGTACCAGTTACATGTGAGGAAGCAAGAGGGGCCCAAATCACCCCTGCCCCCCCCCCCCCCAGCCTCCTCATGCATAATTGGTACGTTTTTTTAGACCGAGGTTGGACTGGACTTTTCCTCTGTCTGGAACTAGCGACTGTGACCTACTAACATGAGAACCATGTGCCACAACCTTTTAATACAGAAGAAAGGGGACAGGAGGAAGGAATTTTCTGCATTAGCAATGCTTCATTGAAATTGTCAGCAAGAGTCTTTACCAACTTGGAGAGAGAGCCTCTCCTAAGATAACTTATGTTCCAGATCATAAAAAGATTGTGCAGTAGTTTTTTCTCAGTACTTCACCCTTTAAAATTTCTTCAATAGCAAATACTGTTGCCTTAGCCAGAATGCAATGGTTCCGAATAGACTCAATCTGTCACTGATTCAAGTAATTTAAGAAATAATATTCCATCCCTCTCACTCTGTTTTTCTTTCCAAAAATACATTTTTTTCAACAAGTCTCTGTAGAATGAACTGTCAAATCATGGGAGTGCTAGAGAACACAGTTTGAGGTCTATGAATCATGAGTACTCAACTCCTTTCAAATAAAGGAAGTGCTTCAAAATGAGGCATATTTAGCCATCTTGGGGTGCACTATGGTTAGCCAACTGAAACTATAATAAGGGAAAATATAATGTCACTGTTATCTTCATCAAATCAATATTAGGGCTTTAAAAATTATGTAGCTTAGTTTTTAACAGGAACAAATAGTTACTGCAACCATAAATAAAAAGAGCAGTGTGAAGATCTTCTAGAGGAAAATCAGGTATTCGCTTTATCCCACTTCTCTAGAACATTTTGCCATCCTCTAGTACAATGGTTCTCAACCTGTGGGTCCCTAGGTGTTTTGCCTACAACTCCCAGAAATCCCAGCTAGTTTACCAGCTGTTGGGATTTCTGGGAGTTGAAGGCCAAAACATCTGGGGCCCAGAGGTTGAGAACCACTGCTCTAGTACCTTTCTCCACTCTAGGTTATTCCAATTCTGGTACTTTTTTCACTCAATAATATAGCCAAAGAGAAATCAGCACAGTACCTTCTGCTGATCCCTTCTTCCTCCCCATGCCTTGCTATGCCACATACATGCATACTGTTATAGGTGGGATCTCTCACAAAAGGAAATTCTGCAAATGTGGAAGAAAGCTTAGATTAGGGGCATTGAAGCATGGGGTGGGGGAATCCTTTTTTTAGTTGAGGGTCACTCATTTATTTCTTTTGCAGCAAGCTGATATCAGTTTGTAATAGTCTAGATGGTTATCGGCTTCTATGGGAATCAACTTCACAGAGGAATGAAATGAAACCAAACATTTGCTAGCACTGAAAGGCTTTCCCACCCATTTGCTTTAATGATTCAGAATGAATGAATGAGCATACAAGGGTGTTCCAAACCATCTCAATGCACACCATAAAAGCAAATTTACCCTTTTCTCCCTCCCAGGTGCTGAGGAAGAGAAGAAAGGTGAGATATACAGTGGGATATTTACATGATCTCCACCTACTTTCCCCCTTAGCTAGTCCCCTACTATGATATTCATGCACAATTTATGTCTTTCACAATATTATAAGTTATACACATCCTTACAAATGTCTCCAAAACATCAGAATGGCCACAGCTACCTTTGGGGCTTTATCAAGAGTGGAATTCTGTTGATAAGGTGAATTCAAACCAGCCCTTTCTGTCAATATGAGATAAACTTTACCAGAATGATTGTTAGCATACAACAATTGTGTGCACGACACTGATAGTTGCCAAGAAAGTGACCTTCTCACAAGAAACAACTTCTGTAACCCCCTAGCATTTCCATGGCCTTGCTTGGCTGGAGGAATATGCTGCTTATAGTCCAAAGCAGTGGTTGGGATCTTGCACCAGACTTGTACCCATGATGCTGTGGCTACAATCTGTCTCCTGATCTGATTCTCAGGACCTATCTTAAAATCCAGCCAGCAATAGTAAGCAAGGCAATGAAGGATGATGCTTTGTGCCACTTCCTGCCAGTGATGAGCAATTTACCAAGCAGAAGCCTTGCGAGGTCCTATTGTAGCTCATGAATGCACCACTGATCACTACATTAGTGGGTTTTACACATCACCCCTCAGCACTCTATTCACCATAATGGCAGGACTCCATCCCTTAGTACATATGACTGGATTTTAAGGTGGGTTTGGGGGATATTTGCTATTTTGTCAATTATGCCACAATGATAAATGTGCATGTCTGGCAAAGATATGTCCCTTTCGGCATTTTCTAGGTCATCCAGTGCAGTTCCATGCTATACTTGGGATTGAAATCCTTCATTTCAATAGGTTCTAGTATTATACATGATATCACATATAATAGCAAACCCTACTGAAACACATCCCCTACAGATATAGGGATAATATTGTAATCTTAACGGATTCAATAGGGAGGTGCAAACAGGCCAAACCAGAAACATACTTTGAAAGGTCTGAGACCTGTTTTCTTTCACAGAACTATTATCTTATTGTTTGGATCACTCAATATTGATCACTCAACAGTTTATCTGTTATCTTTACAGGTTAACAAAGAATGTTTAAAAATTCTGCCCATACAGCATATGATAAATGCAGCTTTTAAATGCTATAATAGTCATGGACAGAGGTAGTGTTGCCTGGAAATAGGCATCTGGATTTCAGGCAACAGATCATTTTTCAAATGATTCATTAATATACAAAGAAACAGTCACATATTGTATTTAACATTTTTGTCTTGTTTCATAGTCCAGCATAAACCTGATAGATCCTAAAGCCATCTATATAAATAGGATGCATCTCTACAACTTACTACTGACTGCTGTGTCAGAAAATAACATTCTTGGATTTAAAAAGAAGGGAAGCCTCTTCATCAAAATAGAACACCACTTATGAGTGATGTTAAAATCATATAAGCTAGCAACTTTTTTAATGGAACAAACAAAAAAATAGTTGCCGGCTGGTTGCTTGATACAGAACCGTTTTCCATGGTTGCTTCATACAGAACAAACCTTACTTGTCAACTTGCTTTTCGTTTATATGTATCTGATGATCTCTGCATCTCTAAGTCTTTATAAATAGCACTTTTCATTGGTGGTTTATTCACAGAAATCATCTCTATGATAGAGTCTTCTTTACCTAGCACCACGTTATCTTGTATTATTTAATGCAAGAGTAAGGAGTCCACTAAACTGATTGTTTTAAGTTTAATTGAATATCCACACGGAGCCCATTCTGTTAGGATCAGTTCAAGACTTCACGACCTCCACGAGAACCAAGTAGTATCTGATGCCACCTTTGCTGCACACTCTGAACCTAGTTTCGTCCAGGAAATTCTCTGTCTTAAAACCAAATGAGGCAATATGGAGCTACCATATTATTAATGCATTAAATTATGAATGGTCATCTGGGACTTCTCTTTTAGACTCACTGAATATGTTTCTGAATGAATATAAAAATTAATGTAAAAGTAGATGAGGATTAGAAGAGAACACAAAGTGGATCATAAGAAAGCAACTAAGGGCCCTTCCAGACACAACCCAAAACGAGGGCCCTGTCGGACTTCTACCCGAGGCATCCAAACAATGCCTTAGGTAAAAGCAAATTAATTTGGGACAAAGCAGGAAAATTAACTAGATTCTCCATTAGACCCAGGTCTACCTGAAAGGCTTGGGTCTAATGGAGCATCAGGCTTGTGGGAACTGACTACTGGGCACTCCTGGGGGCCAGTTCCCAAACCTATCTCACTTGTTTGGACTTCCAAAAGCCTGGAGAAGCAAGGAGGGTGACCCCCTCCCCACATAAAGCCTTAAAAATAAAAACTTACTGGGCCTCTCCAGAGGCCTCCTGGCACATGGAAATGACTCTCTAGGAGTTGGGGGGAAGTTTCTCCTGTGCCTCCATGCCTCCTGGTGCATCATTTCTACTGCCAGGAGGCTTCCAGGGAGACCTAATGTCAGCCTGATAAGTTTTTTTTCTTTTTAAGGCTTATGGGGGAGGGGAGGTTTGGGTGGCCTGATGCCATCCCAAAAGGGAAAGCCCAGATCTTTGGGAAGCGGGTTTAAGCCCTGTGTGGAAGCGCCCTAAGCTTCCATCATGCTCAGACACAATGTATTCCAAACTCCATCCCTTCAGTTATCATATCCTATATGTGAAGACATCAGAAGCAGGCAGCACAGCAGAGGTCCATCCATCAGAACTGGCCCATGAAAGATTTGTACTGGCCATTCAATAAATGCATACTCAAAGACCCTAGTATGAAGAGCTGAAGCCCATCTCTCTTTCACCCTTGGTTAGTGGCTATTGAATTATTTATTTCATATAACTAGAGCAGGCCTGCACAACCTGTGGCCCTCCAGATGTGTTGAACTTCAGCTCCCAAAACCCCTGACCATTGAACAAGTTGGCTAGGGCTTCTGGGACTTGGAGGCTCAACCTTCTGGCAAACTACAGGGTGTGCAGCCTGATTTAGAACACTGCTTCTTAAACTGTAGGTCCCAACCCCAAATGGGGTCCCCTTGCCTCAATGTTGGGGTCACAATGTTTTTTTCTGAACATCACCTAGTGGCTGTTTTGGACATTTACACGAACATGTTGTGCTGTGTTTATGGTAGATTCTGCACAAGTTGCTTCACAAAAAGGAAAATCAACCTGTTTAGTAAACCTTGAACATGCTGATTTGTTATAAGTAAATTTTATAACTTATTTTATATACCTGTGTACATGGGGCCAAATAAAAATTTATCAGGCTGAAAGGGGTCACAAGTGGAAAAGTTTAAGAAGCCCTTATCTAGAGTATTAGCTTCCCTCCAAGATATATTCCCTATCAGTCCAGTTCCTTAAGTATTAAAATAAATGGTAACTATTGAAGAAATGTGATAAGTAGTTCTATGGGGGTCTACATTAACATTTACAGACACACCTAAAGTGTAAATATCAAACACTGCTTAATTAACAATGCTGCTTTTGTCTTGTTGAACTCTTTAGAGCTTTTGTCTGATTAAGATTATATGTCCTGGTTGTTATGTAGAGTAGTTTGGAAAGTCTTTGGGACAAAACATAGGAAATAACTTTAAGCAAAAAGTGTAACTGTTTTAATCATTTAGCCTGAGCAATTCTTTTTTTAACTTCAGATGCCTAGGGACCTATATAAGTTCTCTTGTTCTCATTATTAAGTACATCTAGATAGTCTCCATCCCTTGGAAAAAAAGAATAAAAGAAAAGTAAGAGAAAGAACCAGAAAGAAGAATTTTGTAATACATTCTGGAAAATGTGGGACTTTTTTCTTACTGCAATAATATTTTTTGTGTTCCTGGATTATTTCAATTCTGCCTAGAAAAATCAGAACTTTCTTCTCAGCATCCATACCCACTCACAAATCGATGAGGAAGCATAAGGGAAGTATTTCTCTATCGAAGAGCATTTGAAAGGTATAGGGAACACCTTGCGAGTATAACCTTACAAGTCCTGATGGATGAATTATACACAAATAAAAGGGACAAGGATAAATCCAAGACAGAAAAATGAGATGTTCTAAATATAAGCTTCAGACCAACTCTAACTATACAACCAAGAGTAGAAACTAAACTCAAATAATTCTGTATTTTATGTTTGGTGAGCTTATTTGATGAAGAAACCTAGGTCTCAAAAAGTGTTCCCCCCATAAATTTCTGACTTGCTGCTCCATTTCCACTAATGATTTCCACATGTGGATATGGCTTTTTAAAGGCACCCACGTTCTTCCCACCTCAAGCCATAACAGAAATGAAGGGATAGATCACATATCTCAGACAGGGAAATGATTGAAAAATGTAATGTTTCTTCAGCATAGTTTTCTTCCAGAATTGCATTCAGACAGCTAGGATAGACATTATAGTCATGATTAGCACAGAATCCTCTTCTGCATCATGTAGTAGATAACCCATTAGAAAGTTGATATATGTATTATTCAAGCATAGTTTACTGATAATGAACAACCTATCTTGCCAGTATTTATCTCCCACTCAATGCTGAGGTTGACTGGCTTGCATACGAGTATACGAGTATACGATTATAGCCTATTTCACTCAATAGGCAAAGGAAACAAGCTCCTAGAAATGCCACAACATTTGAAGGTGGGTAGGATGTAGATAAATATAGATATGCACATTCCCATTAGCTATTGGGCTCTTCATGTACTTAGACAAATGTTTGACCTGTATTTGCTGAGAAACAGAAATTCTTTTAATAAATCAATAAAGTTACGATTTAGAAATGGAATACTAGTTAATGTTCAATACAGGGGGACATCACACAGCTCCTTTCCTCAAGTCAAAGCCTGATTTTCTGTAACAGAAAGGAGATGTTCCATGAATTGAAGGCACTACTATCCAGTGGTGGCTCTTTGTTCATGGCTGTGTTGAGTTCCTCTTTCCCCAGCATCTCTTGTTCCATCTGCTACACAATTCTGAAGGCTACTTCTAACATTCAAAACGGATTGAGACGCCATGCTGATTTTTGGACATGCCTTGTCATGGTGAGTGGGCTTGCATGTTCCAATGAACCTGCGGGCATAACCACCGGAGTCATGCATTTTCAGGCTGGGGCAGGGGGCACAGGGGAAGTTTTAGACTGAGCAAAATCTGAAGACTTCAACGGCGGATGAGGCAGAAGATAACATGGTACATGTTAAATGTCTGTGAAGGTGGAAGAAGGCTGCAACAGATTGAGAAGCATTGTGCTCAGTCTACCATTGTTGTGTTAACCATTCCACTGGTTGGAACCCTCACTCTGTGAAGACTGTGTGTTGATCAGCTTTGCACTGACCTCCACACATTAAAAAAAACAACTCATGCACAGGCGTCTTCCAAGAACTTGGAGACCATCATACTCGGACAATGAGGGATCTCCTAATTAAGTAAGTAATGGCCATGCTTTGGCAGGACCTAAAAGGCAAATGGATGCCAGGCATATGAGGGCATACCAGAACATTCCCAGTGAACAGCTGATCAGTCAGTGGCCAAGTGGTATAAGAACACAGTGTTTCCTAGCTGCCACTGTACAAGTAAGTACTAAAGATCTCTTTGTACAACATCAATAAAAGTACTTACTTTGACATAACTCTAGGTTATGCCAGTGTAAGCTGCCAAGAGGACTCTGGCCTTAGTGGTCACATCTATCTATATATATAATAAAGAAGAGTGTTTGTTTGTATGGGAAGGACAGAGGAAGTGTGGAGGGCGGAAATGTATGTGGCAGCGTTCTGATTGGCTGCCGCTGTGGTGCTATTTGCATATGGTCTCTGATTGGGCAGCTTCAATAGGAGCCCCTGGTGGAGAAGAGGGTTCATGACAGAAACGGGGCATGACAGAAGGAAATTTGCACATGGTCTCTGATTGGCCAGCCTCAAATCCAACATTCCGAGATGAAAAAGAGAGGAAAGGAAAGGCCAAAGGGGGCTGGGTCAGAACACTCCCAATACAGACCGAAAGAGGCACACAGAGCCCCCATCACCCACTCTACATCCTACTGCAGTTTGGAGGACTATGAACCATGGATGATGGGACTTGCAGTACCACCACTCACATTCTGAGACCGCTGTTAACCTCATCCAATGACTGATCAGGGCCAAACTTCGCACATAGACCACTCATGACCCACTTTACGTCCTGGTGTGGTTTGGCCGGGGATGGACCATGGATTATGGGACTTGCAGTACCATTGCTCAATTCTTCATACCACTGCAACCCTCATCCAATTACCAATAAATACCAAACTTGGCACACTGAGTCTCCATGACGCATTCTACATCCAAGTGCAGTTTGAAGGAGGATGCACCATGGACGATGGGACTTCCAATACCTGCACTCCCTTCCTAAGACCATTACAACTGCCAACGATGATGGATCAGGACCACAATTTACACAGAGAGCCTGCATAACTCACTCTACATCCTGGTGCGGTTTGGAAGAATTTGACAGTGGATGATGGGACTTGCAGTCACTTCACTCACTTCCTGAGACCACTGAGACCCTCGCCAATGATTCATCAAGACTAAACTTGGCACATGGAGCTTCAATGACCCACTCTACATCCTGGAGCAGTTTGGGGGACGACAGACCATGGATGATGGGACTTCAAGTACCTCCACTACCCAAGACTGCTGCAAAATTCATCTAATGGCCAATCAAGACCAACGTTGGCACACAGAGTCCCCATGACCCACTCTACATCCTGCTGCAGTTTTGAAGAAGGGTGGACCATGGATGATGGAACTTCCAGTACCTTCACTCACATTCTGAGACCTCTGCAAACCTCATCCAATGACGGATCAAGACCAAACTTGGCACATAGACCTCTCATGACCCACTTTACGTCCTGGTGTTGTTTGGAAAAATTTGGAGATGGATGATGGGACTTGCAGTACCTTTGTTCACTTCCTGAGACCACTGAGACCCTCGCCAATGACTACTCAAGACTAAACTTGCCACATCGAGCTCCAATGACCCACTCTACATCTTGCTGCAGTTTGGAGGAGGACAGACCATGGATGATGGGACTTCAAGTACCTCCACTCCCTTCCAAAAATTGCTGCAACCCTCTTCTAATGACCAATCAAGACCACACTTGGCACACAGAGCCCCCATGATCCACTCTACAGTCTGCTGCAGTTTGAAAGGGGATGGACTTTGGATGATGGGACTTGCAGTACCTTCACTCACTTACTGACACCACTGCCACCCTCATCTAATGACTGATAAAGACCAAACTTGGCACACAGAGCCCCCCTGACCCACTCTATATCCTGCTGCTGTTTGTAGGAGGATGGCCCATGGATGATGGGACTTCAAGTACCTTCACTCACTTCCTGAAAATAATGCAGCCGTTATCCAAAGACCAATAAAGACCAAACTTGGCATACAGAACCGCCATTACCCACTTTCTCTAATAACCCGGGCAACGCCGGGTCCCCAAGCTAGTAAGTAATAACTAAGGGCATATTTACATGGCCAGTATAACCCAGGGAAGGCAGGAATCAGCCTAGTGATGTCCACTTGATTCACAGGCCTTTCTCACCACAATGCAAGACAAAGCCACTTGACACCTTTCTGCCCTGTCAGGTCACAGATAAAAAGGAAAACATAAGAATTACTAATCTCATGAATAAAATTTGCAACAGTCTCACAAAAGAATGCATCAGAGTTGTTCAGAAGATATGGAATTTTATAACACCCTTGCCATTGAGAACACTGTGGAAAAAAATTGAATTCCTGTATTTCATCTATGTATTATCATATTCACGGTATACAAAGAATGGTGAAGTGTTTCAATAGAAACCAATTCACAAGAACACACAGGTTTTTATATCTCCCATCCAAAAGAGCTGATGGTAACACATTACATTTTGCAGTAGTCAAAGCTCTCTTCTGGGTGGGATTCAAAATGTGAAGATAAACTGCCATGACTCCATGCTAGCATGGAATTAATGATATGGTAGGGGAACAAGTTGTCTTTGCAAGAGTCAGATTATGAAAGTCAAGATCCAAAAGTCTGCTCTTGACTGACTCACAGGCTTTCACATTTGTAAGTATTAGGGGTGCTTCCAAAGACAGGCCTATTGCTTTGCTCTTTAAGAGAATCAAAGAATGCCATTTTGAAATAAAATAATCTGATAACATAGAGGGAATACAGTTACCAGAGTCTGCTTGAAAAATGTATGTGCAGCCAGAATTTTATAGCTCTCATCCATGAAGATGTCAATCTACTAGCTCAAGAGCATCTTTGGCTATGATTTGAATCCAACACTTGTGTCTGGAGAGCACCTAATCAGATATTATTTCACATTCATTGCCTGACTTGATGTATTCTATTTGCTTATCACCAGGGCAATCCTTACCTGGATGATTGGGAGGCAAGGTGACAAATTGCTTTTCACTTCCTAAACCCATCTGGTTTTGAGACACGTGTTGCCTAGCAACAGCAGAGGGTCAGTTGTGGTAGAATAAACGCCCCAAGAAATTGAATGACTGGTCTATGTATATTTAACAGAGTTTTGGCATGGTGTATTACAGTATGGTGTCCACAATTTTACTTACCCATGCTCCAAACATAACCCCCCTTCTACACACACACACACACACATACAGGAAACAGTGAGCAACAGGATCATAGACAAACAGGTTGCTAGAGAAGGTTTGATGGAGGTTGCTCGATACCACTTTAAGGTATCCATGAGGATATCTTAGAATGTATCCCCTAAGGATACAGGTATCATACTGTTCTGAATCTTACACTCAGCATGAAGTTCTTGTACTAAAAGGAGACTTAGATCTTGCATTGTCAGATGCTGATACAGTGATGGAGCTCCATTGTCATAACTGCTTCTGTTCGTGCAACCCACTTCCCAAACCTGCATTTTGAAGCCAGGTACCATCTGAAATGAAGAATTTTTTGAAGTACTGTAGATGAAATCACTTGGAAATGACAACTGGTTTATGAGTCCTATAAATATTGAGCAGAAGTTCAGACAACATTTCCATACTGTTACATTTTGGATGGTTTGAATATAGGTCTAATAACTCCAAGGCTCATGATGGATTTTATCCACATGAACTTTAAAAAATTTTTTTTTTAATCTTTGAGGATTTTGTTTGTTTTCTGCTTTTCTGGTTTAATGATAACATTTTTAAAGCAGGGGTGGGAGAGGCAGAAAGATAATTTAACAGGAATAATTCTGAAAATAATAAGTGCAAAAGCACAATTAGCATGCTGTTGAAAGGGAAGGGCATTTGAGAATTTGTAGAAAGTTGTGTTATTACAGAGGTCTCTCACTGTTGTACATACTGCATGCCTTTGTATTTCTCATACTATTATTATTTTCTGTTCTCCTTGAGATTTCACTTCCAATTTCACATTCAAGCCAGATCAAAGATTTGTAGGCATGGGTTTTTTTTTAATGTAATCAAAAAAGATTACCAAAACACCTTCAAGGTTGTATTCTTTTGGACTTTTCATGTTCATGCAGATTTTAAGAGGCCGGATAATTCCAGCTGTTAAGGTTATGTCCTAACATATAGCTTATTTGGGTAATGTAGGAGTTTGACACCACTTTGCTGTTGTTGATGTTAGCTGATATTCTATTTCAGATCCTTAGTTCTGAAAGCATGCATCTACACGGTAGAATCAGTGTAGTTTCACACAATATTAATTTTTATGGCTCAATTCTATGGAATCATGGAAATTGTAGTTTTGCAAGGTCTTCTCTTCCAGAGTACTGGTGTCTCACTAAACTACAAATCCAAGGATTATGCTTAGCATGGCAAGGTGGTGGACCTAAGTTCTAGATTTATCTGCTTGCTGAAAATGTTCACATAGGGAACTGTCAATCTGTACAAGTGAAGTGAGCATGCGGCAGAAGATACCATTCCGCATTGCCAACCACTCTGCTGGCCGATAGCTCTATTAACATGGAGAGTACTCCCAAAATGTATTTGCAGGGCAGCACAAAAACCTGTGAGTCCTTTAAAAAGTGGTGGAAATTCCCCAAAAAAGACATCTTCACCCTTATTGTGTTGATGAGTGTTTTTTGAGGAACATGAGTTGGAAGGCATCCAATAAGTTTTGCAAGAATTGCTGCTGGACCTGAGTCCACAGAGGGGGCATTATAAATGGGTGTTGACTCAAATATTGTAGGTCAAGAGTGGGACTTTTTAATATAAAAGGAGACCTCATTCCAGTCTTGAGGGCACTTAGGCACACTTCTCTACTAAGCAATAATGGAAACCTCTCTCACTATAATAGTCTTAGCATTTTCTCACCCTTATTATCAAACTGCTTAACTTCCCAAGAGCCCAAAAGAGATAAGGACAATTGACCCAAAGTGGTTGAGTATGATGTTGGCCTAACATTGAGTAAATAGCACTTTTTTGCTAGATACCATGAGCACTACTGTGAATGGTGGTTGCTTTTGTCAAATTTAGTCATGCCAGGCCTTTGTTGGGGGACTAAAAAGAGGATAATTTCTTGGGCAGATTGGTACAGCTCTGTGTCTTGTTGACAAAGTTGCTGTTATTGTGTGCTTTCAGTTGACTCCAAATTATGGCAACTCTAGCCTAGGGATATCTTGATGAGATTTCTTCGGAGTGGGGGTGGAGTTCCATTGCCTTCCTCTGAGTGATTTCCCCAAGCTCCCTCAGTGGGTTTCTGAGACAAAGTAGAGGGTTAAACCCAGGACCCCTAGAGTCCCATTCGAACACTCAAGCCACTACACCACTTTCTTCTTTTACAAGGTGTTGGCGCCTCACCAAATTACTCTGCTAGTTTATGTGTCATTGAGAAAATTGACAACTGAAATACATTTTGGTATCTGTATCCAAATAAAAATATCAATTGAGGAAAAGATGTTATAGGATTTTTTGCGGTTCAGTTTCACATGTACTAATTAACAAAACTACAGCATAATTGGACACACTCTGAAAGCTGAAATAAATGGGGGAAGAAGATACACTTTTTAGTTGAAGCTGTCTTGGTTATCTTACAGTGTTGATCTGTGATCTCAAGTAACATATTTAGTCTATATAATCAAACACAGAGGGCATGTATCATGTTTAAAGCATCACTACAATCAGCCTGTTGTATCCAAGGATTCTGCATCCATAGATTCAAGCATCCATAGCTTGCAGATATTCAAAAAGCAAACCTTGATTTTGCCATTTTATATAAGGAGTATCATTATATTGTACCATTGTGAGACTTGTGCATTCACAGATTTTAGGGATTCTGAAACCAAAACCCAGCAGATATCAAGAGCCAACTGTACATACTAAAATATATATTATAATTATTGGAAAGCTTGTATATGGGCAGTATCATATGTTGATATTGGTAAGAGTTTTGGACTCAGATTTATGGGTCAGTTGTGATTAATTCCTGAGTACAGTTATATCCTATGGTTTCATTCAGAAGACCAAGTAATCCTTATTTGGAATTTCTGATAAGTATTGGTGTATTTTTATTGCCATTAGGAATGATACATGTAAAAATTGTTCATTAATGGATAAGTAATTGGCATATGCTTGTTCAGTGATACTTAAATGTATACAATTCAGCTTTAGACTGAGCATATACATGGATCTGTTGGAGAAATACCACCAGAGCTGATGAACATTATCTAACTTTCTTTCTCTGTAGCCTTCTGTGCTGTCCAACTCACTCTGTAGGGTTTCACAGATCTCCAGAATTTGATTTGGATACTTGCAGGGGAGACAATAATTGGATCCACCCACTCTGCTAATAGAATGTCACCCATTGGATAATGCACTTTGGGGTGTAGAGAATCACTGCAGCGAATCACTGAAAAAGTTCCGTTCTTTGTCCTGGACAGAGACACTGTGCCCTCCAGACATTTCATGAAATATCTGACACACAAACAACGTTTATGAGGTAGGACCACTTCTGCCAAAGTTAGCACTATACAATCACACAGGAACACACACTTTCAATTCAGGAACAGAATTTTGTCATTATTGGCACTTTTTAAAGCCTGGCTGTCTGGCCATCTGTCCAGACAGGTTTGGTTGTGTACTTGTGGCATCAAACTGTTCCTGGGTTAGATATGGCTGTTCCTGATTGCTCTTCTTGTGAAAAGATGTACAACGTTGACTAGGAGGACACAACTTTGTCCTGGCTAGCACATAACATGGTTATGTCTTTCAATAGAGGCAGTAGGTTGTCTAACAAGGGATGTTTCCAGTCACACCTGCCAGGAGCTCTGCCTTCCCATTTCCCATGAAAGAAAAAAAGATTAGTATGCCAGGGCAAAAGAATCCACCTAATATTTACATTTACTGTATAAAAAAGTGGGAAGCCCTCCATTCCAACCTGATGGACAAATGATTACATTTGCTTACATCAGGGTGAGCATCTATCAGAGAACATCAGAGATGGTGTTTTTAGAATTTGGCTGTTTTGTTTTACCTAAGCTAGTATGTGTCAGCAAATTGCACCCTTGCAATTTATTGCTTTTCAGTAACATTTCCCCCCTGTTGACAATATAATTTAGGAATAGTATGTGACAAAGTCCACATTTTTGAAGCACATAGTTTCAGGCTGATATTTTGTGTAACTATTAATCCAGTAGGTTTTCCCAGAGTTGTGATTCATGACTTAGGGTGTGATTGATGAGCTCCACTTTAGTATTCTTAAGTACAGTACGAATCTTATTATTCTATTGATTGGTGGACAAGGAAATATTACTTTCTTCTGCACCTTGAAAAGAGAGAGGGGGGGGGGATGGGAGGGTTTACTTCCCACCACCTTCTCCAAGTTTAGACAATTTCAACAACCATAAACCAATCTTCATGAACAAGCACATACTTTTCAGAGGCTATAGCCATTTTATGAGACAATATTTTTATGCAGCAAGGCAGGGAATGTATCAATGGCTAAACATTCTTAAAATATTTAAAAGCACTGGAATTACAAACAAAATAATCTATATTGTTCTTAACACAATGGGAATTTCTTATATAACTTACCATAAAAGGCATAGAGTTGATAAAATATTTCTGCTGTTTCAAGCGGGCCCCTGAAACTATAAAGTGTGAAGACTTGAAGTGAGATTCTTCATATTTTTGTAATAGACATATACTATATCTCAATATTTATGGAATACCATTGTCACCTTAGTTATAGTGGAAGACTAATTCACTACAGACAATAAACAGAATGGATTTCGCAGTGGAAATGGGAATATTTAAGCTGGTACAGTTGTTATTTGTTCTAAAGAAGAATGTCATCTTAAATATCTAACAGGCCATGCCTTAAAACAGTAAGCAGCACAGCAAGAATCATGAAGGGAGAAAGCAGGGAGGGCCTTTTCTGCTATGACATTCTTTTATTCTCCATTAAAAGTTCAACTGACACACACATACACACACACAAACACCAGCCATAAAAACAGGTAGTTTTCACCATAACTGGGAAAACCCACTGATCTCTCCAGATTTTTCAGGATCATTTGTGCCACTAAAACAGCATGTTGCTGTTGCTGTTGTTGTTGTTGTTGTTGTTGTTGTTGCTGTGTCCCTTCAAATAATTTCTGACCCATGGCAACCCTATGGCATTCCTATCATGGTGTTTTTTTTGGGGGGGGGGGGTTGGGGGGGATTTTTACAATATTTGTTCAGAGAGGATTTGCCTCTGCCTTTCTCTAAGGCTGAGAATGTGTGACCGTGTGATATATTCAAGGTCACCCAGTGGGCTCAGCAGAAATCTGAGATGTGTTCTCTAGGCACTAGTCTAATGCTCAACCCACACCACACTGGCTTTTTGAATTGTATGAGTTTACTTCTGAGTTTTACTGTATTTTAGATGTTAAGTGGATGCTTTCTGTACCCTTGATTAGTTGGGAAATGTGACTCAAAAATTTCATGAATAAATTTAAGAGATAGACTTCATCTCTCTCTTCAACATTCAGATATCCAGAAGCAGCTAACAATCTGTGGCTCCAGGGGTGGAAAATGAACTTTAGATATTATTCTTCCTGTAGCTTCTCTGAGTTGAATAGGTGCTCTAACTTGCCATGCTAGCAACTAGAAGTTGTTGAAGGAGGTGAAACAGTGAAATCCAGAATGGACTTCGTTAACCACAGCAATTACAAAGTCCAGCCAAAAAAGATTCTTTGTTTATTTGGGGCACTGATTCAGAAAATTGCTTTGGATACTGCATCAGCTCTAGTTTCTTAGCTATGGCTGGTTATCATGGTTTTCTATGGGCGTGCCGATGGCGACTTCTAGATGGCATATGTTCTATATCTCAAAGAGTAGAGCTGATAGAGGAAAACTAGTGCCATTTTGGGAATTAGCAGGTAAAATATACCCAGAAACAGGACTAACATTTGAGGCACCAACATGAGTGTTGGCCAGTGTTATTATGGTCTTCCCTTCCCCAAGCAAGGCAAACAATGCAAAAATTTTATTTTACAAAGAAAGGTAGGTCTTAAAGATGAAATATGCCATTCCACACTCTGAACCACTTTAAGAATATATTATAAGTCAGCCATCTCCACCCTTTCACTCTTACCTCTAGAAGATCATTGAATTACATCAAAAGAATATGAAGAACCAGTAGAATAAAATTAGTCATAGAGAAATGCAAATCTTGGTTGCTTGTTAATTTCTTAGTTCCTTCATAGGGGAAAGCTCAAAATTTTTTACTCCTCCCCCAAATGCAAATACAGTTGCCCGGCCCCTAACCAAGTAGAAGAGCATCATCTGTTTACCTGTACACCTGCTAAAGGTTCTGAAGCCCCACCTATCTGGGAACTTGTGAAACAATCTGGGAATCAAGCCAAAATCCACACTCCTGCTATATAAGAGCCATCCAAAGACAGGTGCCTCCTCACCAGCCTGTCGTTCGGTACATGCTGCCGAATTCCAGCCAGGATGGGGACAGGCAGGGGGGCAAGGATACCACTATGGATACCCATTCTAGTGATCGCCTTAACACACAGCAAAGGTAGGAGTCTATTAACAGAACTTCATTTTCTATGTACAGTTTATGCCTGACTTCTCCAAGATCCCAATGACTGCAGTGGTTTTCTTTGCTTTGCCTCATTAACTTTAATCAGGACTGAAAATCCACTCTGACCCTGTATTTGCCTATCACCAGTTAGCTATTTGTATCTCAGTGTATTCATTTTTATTGCCACAGTGCCTAAGAGAAGTATGATATAGTTTTAGACAGACAGTGATCCTTAAAAAAACATCCAGCATCTCTCTCTTTTGAGGAATTCATATGAATTAGATTTAGAAAAATAGGAGCGTTGAAGGTTACAGCCTTGGATTATAAGGCAAACAAAAGCAAAGCACTGTGTAGATTTCTTGTGAAACCATCAAATTGAAAGCAGTAGAAATTCTCATGCTTATTTCAGTGAACAGGGATTCTTGGGTTCAGCTGAATTTGTGTTCTTTGGTCATAAGCATAATAGCACAAAAATAACAAGCTTTTGTCAACTTGGTTTCTGTTAGCCTTCAAAGTGTGTGAATAAAACAGATTCATCCCTTGGGGTGTATGGAGCTTAACTGTTGTGGAAAACAGAGCCAATACTTTGAGCTAAAGACAATCCCTAAGGTTGGGCAACTGCAGAAATCTCATACGCAAAAATGTTCCTTTTTGTTAATTAGCCTCCCAAGCAGGGATTGATTTCAAGACAACTCTGAATACTGGATTTTCAAGATGGGCCAAATGTGCTTGATGGCACCTAAAGAAGTGGATGGCATTAAAAATTGAAGAGATAAACACAGCCAAACCCATGGCTAATTATTTTTTTCATCATCACAGGCATTTATATTGTTCTTTGGTAAATGCTTTCGCCCTCCCCACTTTTGCTCAGAATAATTGCAAATACCTAAACTGCATAGTTTATTATCTGCTTCCATCTGTAAATATCATGGTCAGCCTTTTCATGGCAGAGCAATTTATGTAGCTTACCTGCAAGCCAGTACACTGCTATCATTCATACCAAACCTCCTGTGAGATACCATCTCTTGCATATTTGTACAAGAGAAGCAGCATAAAATTCAACACAGCTATTTCAGCATGATTTATAAATGCTTTACATTAAATATAAATATACAAAAAAAGTCATAAAGTCCTCTAATGATACCAACCTGGCTTCCGTTTTAATATGGCTTGGCTTAAACACAACATAAAGAAAATATTTTTCTGACAAATAGATATGCAAGTGGGTTTTTTCTTCTTCTTTTGATTTACTAGCATTTTTGCCAGGAATTCATAAAATTGTAACAATGCAACCCAGATCCTGTTAAAACGGCTATCCACTGGCTTGATAGCTCTGCAAAAATGTGAGTTCAAGATGCAGCAGCAATGAAAAATCCAACACTATCATAAGGCTTATCAAGGGACAGATTAGATGTAAAATGAGCCCGGCAATTACCATAATATCTTTATAACAGTATATAATGCAGTAATATCACAAATACTATTCAGCCCCCCCCCCCCCCAATCGCAAAACCATGAAAAAAAAAAAGGAAACAGCAAGTTGGGGCATCTTTCCAAGAAAAGTCTAAAGTGGCTGAAACTTTTCAGTGGTAGGATCTACTAAATGATGAATAACAGAAATAAAGGGTCCAAGGGTACCATTAAGACTTTGTTGTGTACTTTGACGTCAACTCCAACTTATGGTGATTCACTTATGCTGATTTTAAAATCATTTATGGTGATTTTATATGGAGATTTGCCATTTCTTTTCTTTAAGGTAGAGAAAATTTGATTAGCTCAAAGACATTCACTAGGTTTCTATGACTGAGTAGAAAATTGAACCCTTGTCTCCAAAATCTTTCTCCAACACTCAGACTATCACATTGACTTGACACCTTTAAGACCATCTAATCCATTAGAGCTTCAGTTTCATGAACTATACCCCTCATTATCTGATATGTAAAATGGATTGTAGCCCATGAAACCTTAAGTTATGATTGATGTGGTAGTCTTTAAATAATCCTAGGACTCTGATGTTTTCACTACAATAGGCTAAAGGTTGAGTGATATTTTCTTCCTCTCTCACACTTGAAACTACTCTGTAAATTTACTAGTAGGACACTGAGGACACTGAAAAGAAAAATACCACTTTGCCCAACATATTAATATGAAATGTGATATGAAATGGTACTAGATGGAAAGATCAACCTGCTCCAGTAGAATTAAAAGTAGCAAAGAGAAAAAAGTAGCAGTATCTGAATGTGTGTCTGGCATGCACACCCAGATCACAAACCACTGCATGTACCATCTATATATTTTCTAGATTGTAGAATATGCGTACTGAGCCAGGTATACCAGTGAGAACATGGAAACACCCTTTCTGAAAAATCACATATTCACTGTATTTCCAATAATGCCACAGTTCAGATGCCCTTTTAAAACAGAGAGAATTGCATGTAGTCATGATGGCAAAAGATCAAATGGTATTTGCTATCTACCAAGCAAACTTTCCTGGATGCTGATGCCACTGCTTTCTTCTTGCTTTTTAAAAATATGTGAAAATATTGTTTTTAGTAGAGACTTTTGGAAAAAGGGATGGATACATCTTAGGGAATTGCTTCATGCTTTGAACTTTGTAATTCAAACTTCTCTTTTGTTACTTTCATTAGCTGCTTTGGGTTCTGTTTAGTTAAGTAAGTTGGAATGATAGCACATTTTTATTAATTCATAAACAAAAGTCTGGTGGGTGTTGGTAGCTGAAAGAGTAGTTTCAGATAAATTTCATAATAAAGTTAATAATGATTCTTTCACAGGACAAGGCCAAACTGAATACCAAAGCAATTATGAGGATCAACAAACCCAGTATGATGACCAGTATAGTCAACAGCAAGATTATTATGATGACCTTTCACTTGTGCAGCCGACACAGGACTGTAGGTGTTTCTTCTTCATATTATTTGGGATGGGGCAGGTGGTGGTGGAGAAGGGTAGGACAGGATCAGAACAAATTGCTTCTGGTTTATCTGGGAAGAAAGCCAAATGTTCAGGTTGATCTTTTTATCTGTCTCTGAATTAGGCAGAAGCAGGAGAACATGACTGTAATTTCTTTCATACTGAGGTGGGCTTATTATAGAGGATACAGTACAAGCACTGGTAATATAAATCTTTGTCAGTTACATTCTAGAGAAAGCAACAGGTCATTTTAGCAATTTTCTTCTCATTGTAAGAAAGTTAATTGTAGTATTGTAACACTATTCACAATTTGACATTTATTTTGCCCAAAATTCAGATACTATGTTTTTGTATAGAATACAGCATTTTCTGTGATGATAGAAACATTTTCTGCATAGATTCTCTAAAAAAAAAAAAGGTTTTGTGTGAATGCATCCTGAACTACAGAGATTCTCTTTGTCAGACTTTCCTAAGACTTGGAAAAACAGATTTTCATACCATTTTGAGCATGTCTAAATATTCATTCATCCTTACATGCCAATAGTGTGGTGAATCCATTCTGGGCATAAATCCAAACTCTAAGAGATGAACCCTATCCTCCAAATAGATGAAGTACCTTGTAAATAACTTTAAAGTTTGGAGTAGGGCCCAGTGCAGATTCACTGACCACACCATTACAGAAAGCATCCTACAGTAGTTTGGAATTGAAAGAAGTGGAAATTGTAGAAGGAGACACCATCATCATCATCATCATCATCATCAAATTGGCTGTCCTCCTTTCTTCACAACCGTGGACAGCGAGTGGAGAGGGGAGGCCTGGTCTCTGAGAGGTCCCCTCTATCTTGTGGGGTTCCTCAGGAGGCCATTCTCTCCTCTCTGTTATTTAATATCTATATGCGACCACTTGCTCAGCTAGTTCGAGGTTTTGGGCTTGAGTGTTACCAGTACACTGAGGACACTCAGCTTATGTTGAAGATGGAAGGCCAGCCAGACTCTGTACCCAATAATTTTCATCAATGCCTTGAGGCTGTTACTGGATGGCTGTGTGCCAGCTGGTTGAGGGTAAACCCAGCAAAGATGGAGATCCTATGGCTGGGTCGACCGGGCAGAGGGAATATCCAGCTGCCTACCCTGGATGACGAGGTGCTACGCCCGTCATCATTGGTAAAGAGTCTGGGAGTCCTTTTGGACCCTCTGCTGATGATGGAGGCTCAGATCTCTGCCGTTAGCAGAACCGCCTTTTTTCATCTGTGGCAGGCTAGACGGCTGGCCCCCTATCTGTCCAGGGACGACCTAGCTATGGTGGTTCAGGCCACGGTCATCTCAATACTGGACTACTGTAACACCCTCTACATTGGCCTTCCTCTACTGGTGATCCGAAAGCTCAAGTTGGTACAAAATGCAGCTGCTCGGCTTCTTGCAAGAGCTCCGATGAGATGCCACATAACACCAATCTTACTGCAGCTGCATTGGTTGCCAATTGAGCACCGGGTCACTTTTAAAGTGATGGTACTTACCTTTAAGGCCTTATATGGTCTGGGGCCGATATACCTAAGGGACTGCCTCACCCCCTACCAACCCCAGAGATCTCTCCGTTCTGAGGACCAAGATTTATTGGAAGTTCCCAGTTTTAAAACCTTGCGTCTGACAGCAAGTAGACGCAGAGCTTTTACAGTAGTGGCACCATCGCTCTGGAACACTCTGCCACCAGAAGTTCATGCCTTGCGGGACTTATCAGCCTTCCGCAGGGCTTGTAAGACATATCTGTTTCAACAGGCTTTTGACCTTTGATCTGTTGTTTTAATTTGAGTTAGATTCCAGTTTGTTTTGTAAGCCGCTCAAAGCCCTAGGGGAGTGGCGGCATATAAGTTTGAATAATAAATAAATAAATAAATAAATAAATCTTTATTTATACCCTGTCTTTCTTCCCATGGGGATGACCTGAAGAGACCTTAAAGATCTTCTTGTCTAATTATCCACTAATACAGGAAAGCAGCAACTACAGATAGGTAGCTGACTATGCTCTGCTTAAATATTTCTGACAATGTGTCATCCTCTGAGGCTGTCCCACTTCCAAATAAATCATAACATTAGAAAGTTTTCCCTAATATTTACTCAGAATTGCTACTTTTTTGCTGCTGCTACTACTACTTCTTTTAGTTCTTTGAAAGCAATTCATTTTGTTCCATCATCTACGTGACAATGTAACACCATGAGGCTTTGAGATATAAGCATGGTTTGGGAAGCAACTCTGGAGAGAAAGGGGAAAGTCCTTCATGTAGTCCAGATACAATTAACATCAGAATGGAGAACAAAACAAAAAGTTATTTTAGCAACAGCTTTGGTCAGTCTCATTCTCCCATGGTCTGTGGGCAATGTCAATTCTAAAGCTAGACTGGAAAAGTCATGACAGAATTTCTCTTCCAACATTCAGTGCTTGCTGGATATAATTGCAACACCAGTTGGCCAAGCATAAACACCCCTCTTTTCCCCTTGCTTTTCACCCCAGTTTCATGATCAGCAGCTATGCATCCAAACTCTACTAAATGTGCTAAGTTTCTATTTAATTTACTTTATGAAATAGCTGATATAAATCCCAAATCTGTACTGTTCTGTTTCATAAGGAAAGTTGAGCCTCAAGGTTGCTCAAGGAAACATATTGGGTGTTAAGTATTAGCTTCTTAGGTTGTGAATAGCAGATTAAATTCTGTTTACATTGGGATTATATTGAATTTGATCAGTTAAGAGCTGTGCAAACACCCAGACACTGTACAGGTATCTAATCTAGAACTATATTTGCATGTGACAGATGTACCAATATGCTCAGTGTAAGTATAGGTGTACAAGTGATACACCCATGATAGTGAATAATATAATACACCCTCTTGCTTTTATGCAGCTTCCGTCCCTCCCAAAGGGCTGGGGAAAATTCAGTATAAGCATACAATAATGTTATCACTCTGCCCCGACTAATTAGATAAAACAAAACTAGATTCCCTTAGCTGAAGTAACAATAACAGAGTTGCTAGACATGACAGGGGAAATCCAAAATTAAAATATTCCAATAGGAACAGATTATGATCCAAAGAAAGTAATACAAAACATGCTTAGGTTCCTTTGAATTATTTGGAAATTATTAAATATATGCCACACCATGTCTTCATTCCTGAATTTCCATCAGAATTATCAGCGTGACTGGACAATACACATTTTGGCGCCTCAAATATTAGCCCTGTTTTGGGGTATATTTCACCTTCTGATTCAAAAAAATGACACCAGTTTTCCCCTATCAACTTGAGATACAAACATATGCCAGATGAGGCAGAGGGCCTTCTTGGTGGTGGCACCTCATCTTTGGAACGCCCTTCCCAGGGGCATTAGGCAAGCCCCCACTCTATCTGCCTTTTGTAGGGATTTGAAAAACAGGATGTTTTAGCTAGCTTTTGAGAAAAATTAGTCCCTAGCCATATATGCCCAGTCCTTAAGCCATTAGAAGTACTCTCTTTTGCACTTCATCCACTGCCCTGGTCCAACGGTTTGCTATTTGCACTACCCCTGCCCAGCCCTAATATAGCTTGACCAGGTCCAACTTAGAAATCTAGTTACTGTTTATGTTGAATGTAGTCTGATAGGAGCTCCAATGCACTCTGTTTTATTTTGCCATGTTCAACATGTTTTTATTTCATGATGATCCTATTTTAATGAGTTTTATTTTATGGATTGCTTTCTTTTTATGTTTCTATGGACAATTGTCCCACATGTAAGCTGTCCCACTTCCCTTTGGGGAGATGGTAACGGGGTATAACAATAAAAGTTATGCAAGGCTTTTATGAATTAGGTAAAGGGATAGAAATTCTGTGTGGCTGGATTTAGATGGCAGAGATTGGATTGCATGATATACAGTCAGTATCATGTTTGGAATTTTGATGGTTTCAAATTAAATTATTATTTATGTGCATTTTTGCACAACTGGCATTTTATCCCCGCAGGAAGTAATAATGCATCATTAATATTTCCCCTGTTAATAAACACTTCATTAAAAAGGAAACGTTGAAATTATTTGCCTAGACATTTTGAAATAAATAACACTTATTCCTCAAAGGTTTACTGATGATTGGGCTGTTTATATTCTTAAAATAGATACATTCCTTCTTTGTAATATGTACTCTCAGAATTGCATCACTTGTCATCTGGGGCCAGTTTTTAGTCTGTTAATGGATCATGACCTAAAACAAAATGGAATGGGACTGGTAACTTTCACTAAAGAATCACAAGGTCTGGAGGGGCAAAAGCGAAAAGAGACAGATAACAACATTTAGCAGTAAAGAGGCTTTAACATTATACCTCTCAGCCTTTGTTTTCAGATTGCAGCAATATTTGTAATAAGTATAATCATACTTATTTCATTTTTATCACCTTAGCATCTCAAAGCAAAGTGACCCTCATCCCGCCAATGCAAACAACACTAGCTGTCAAGGGTAAGTTAGCCATAGTTTAGATTTCTTTGTCAACCAAACCCTTTTCACAATGATGGATTGGTTTTCTTTCAATTCATTGCAACCAGTCTTCAGCTGTTGTACTCCAGAAAATAAGAACAGAAACTGAAAAGGTAATTGGTTTCGCATATTACTTAAAGATGAAAAGAAGAGTAATAGATTCTACAGAGGAATTATAGTCATACATCTGAGTGAATTGAGGAAATATTCTATCCATGCTGTTTAAACTATTTTGGGGATAGGATCAATTGAAATCGTGACTCTTGGATGAATACATTGGTATGTGGATGAATCAGCATAGAACCTTTACAGATTTTTTTTAATCCACAGCTATAAACCCTCCTCATAATTCAAGATTGTGCAGCACATGGGGCAACTTCCATTTCAAGACCTTTGATGGAAATGTCTATAACTTTCCTGGACTCTGTAATTATGTTTTTGCATCACACTGCAAATCCCCTTATGAAGACTTCAACATCCAAATACGGCGTACTGAGTTTGATAATGTTGCTACCATTGACCACATAGTCATGAAGCTTGATGGAACAGGCATTGAATTGACTCCAAACATTATTACTGTCAATGGAGAACAGTAAGTTTAGCCATTTTTGAAACAATCATATCTTTTTATTATTTCTATGAAGGATTTTTTTTTCCCTGAAAAATTGAAGTTAGATCTTTATTAATGATAATTTTATATTTGCCATTTTTGCCTTCTGATCATTTTTACTTTATCTCCAGTGTCAATCTGCCTTACAGTAAGTCAGGAATCCTGATGGAGAGAAACTCAGATTATTTGACAGTAAAATCCCAGTTAGGTGTTCATCTTATGTGGAATGGAAAGGATGCCCTTCTGGTAAGAATCAAATCCAGATATTGCAAACTTAAAAGGAATAGTTCAAAATTTCGGTCTTAATTTATATCTACAGTAGCTTGTTGTATTAGTAACATCCAATACACTATGGTTTACATTAACTATGGCCTGTATAAGTAACTAACCAGTTTTTGATTAATGTTATGAAGCTGGTTTATTGAAACACAATTAACAGTAATCAAGAATTTTGCTAACATACTGAACTGTGATTTCCTGGATTTAAAAGCATAAACCTTTGAACTCCACCTTGAGGGTGCACCATACAGGGTACAGACTATGAGCACTGGCCTAAGATATACTTTGGTTTGTTCTTATTATGGTAGTTTGGTATGACATTCTGACACAACCATTACATTTGACCATTGTGTCACCAATATCTGAAAAGAGTTTCAAATCAAATATGAAATGAAAATAAATTTGACTCTCAGTCACTAGAAATCAAACCAGTTGGGTAGTTGTCAACTTGATTGTAAATATTTGATCCATCTCCATAGATAACTTGTTAATGCAAATCTTGACATCACTTGTAACTTTTAATCATAATACTCAGTGAATTAGATATTCACTATTACTTCTCACTGGCTTTAGGTGGAACTGGATGAAAAATATATGAATCAAACTTGCGGTCTTTGCGGAGACTTCAATGGAATTACAACATTCAATGAATTGATTTCAAATGGTAAATAAAGAAAAATATATAAGCAGTTCTGTTTTTATTGTTTTAAACATGGGATAATTATCTGTAAAAAGACAATATTTATTTTGGCAAACATGCAGGTGAAAGACTTGATCTGACAGCTGTGCAGTATGTTAAAACGACCAATATATGTCTGTTTCATCTCGTACAAATATCAGACTGTAGAGTCTTTGTTTTGCCTACAGTTTTTGCCTACTCTTTGCTTGTTTTCTTGTAACTAATCATGTAAAAATGATATGTACTTTTAAAAAGTGGACTCCTATCTGAAATGTAGTAAACACTTCAAGTGTTTATTATATTCATTCATTTATTCATTCCTTCATATTGTTCTGTCCAATTATCAATATTTTCTGAGTACCTGACAAAAAGGTAAAAGATGCAATGCAATATAACACAATAAAAAGAGGCACAAAATATATTAAAACAGTCATGAAATCTAAATATCTGTCTTTATTTGGCACCAAAAACATCATAGCCAGAGCATCCCATAAGCTCCCTTGAAGAGCGCACCCTATGAAAGGAGTGACATGAATAAAAAGAAACCTGGGATTGTAATTTGTTCCAAATGGGAGGAGCAGTGGATCTGTAATGGCAGGAGTGTAAACAGCCTGCTCCAGACAGTTCCATCTTTCAGCCTGTAACATGGTTGATCTTCTTTACTTGACAAGGACCATTATGGAGACGATGAAACATGGCACGACAGTCCTTCATTCATTTCGAGGGAATTTCAAGAAGGCCTGGCCAAAGGTTTTACTTTCTAGCTTTTGGTCACAGTGCTTTTGTTGCCTATAACACTATGTAACATTCACTGCAGGCATACAACTGAATCCTGTGCAGTTTGGAAACTTGCAAAAGATGGATGGACCCACAGAACAATGCCAGGATCCTCTCCCTTCAGCTCTAAGCAACTGCAGCAGTAAATTTGTAAGCAACTTTGTTTTTGCTCCTTCTATGAAAGGAAAAAAATTAAATAATGAACTCCAAGAAATAAAATCTAATTTATCAAGACTCTTAGTCATCTACAGTTGTAATTAAATACTTGCTAGTGTTTTGTAAAATATGTCTTATATTGATTTCCTGTTTCCAGAATGCTGACTGTGAATCCATATTGACTGGAAAAGCATTCTTGGGCTGCAATGCATTAGTGGGCGTGGAAGATTATGTTGATGCTTGCGTACATGACTCGTGCAACTGTGAGAAGTCTGAAACCAATGCCTGTATTTGTGACACTATTGCTGAATACTCTAGACAATGTGCTCATGCTGGCGGCCAGCCCCTTGAATGGAGAAATAAAATCCTGTGTGGTGAGTATGTCTGCAAGGAATTTTTCATTTATCTGGGAAATGCCTTAAAAACCAGAGAATCCTCTTCAGAGAGTTCTAACCACTAACTAGTGAAAGTCCACCAATGCCTATTTCCATGCAGATATTTCTGCTAATACTCAACCAACATGTATCTGGCTGTAAAATCAACTGGATGCAATCCTGCCCTCTTAGTCTTAAGGCTGGAAATACTTCTTTTTGTGCAACAGCCTTCAGGCATGTGAAGAATACACACCTCATCTTAGTCTTCTCTTTTCCAAATTAAGCATACCCAGTTCTTTCACAGAACTTGCTTTCCATACTTCATATCACAAAAAACTAAAGACAGCTAGAAGATGAACCATCAACGTTTATATTTCTGTTTAGACCAGTTGCACCTAAATACACACACAAAATACACATCAGCATATGGAGGCTATGTATCATAATTTATTTCCGTTTTTAGCCAAGAGCTGCCCTTTCAATATGGAGCACAAAGAATGTGGATCTCCTTGTTCTGATACTTGTACCAATCCTGAAAGATCCCAACTCTGTGAAGATCACTGTACAGATGGCTGCTTTTGCCCCCCAGGTAAGTCAACATTAAGGTCCATCCCTCTCTCCTTTTCTTCTTTCATTCCTCCCTGTTATCAACAGTTTCCTGACATGGCACGACAGTCCTTCACCTCACCTAACTACCTCTGAGGATGCTTGCCATAGATGCAGGTGAAACGTCAGGAGAAAATGCCTTTAGAACATGGCCATACAGCCTGAAAAAACCGACAACAACCCAGTTTCCTGACACTCAAGAAAAATGGCCATTAACTTAAAATAAAGCATCCTTAGGGAAATTTAAAAAAATAGGGATGGCAAGATATTGTACAATGAGTTACTACTGGATGCCTTCTTGCACATCATCTTTAAATGTACTGATCATTTATTGTATCAGTGGGGGTACCAATAGGGTTTTGCCCTATAAAATAATGTCATGAGGAATGAAAATTCAGCTAAATGGATCTGCCATAATAATTTGTATGGTCTTCAAGGAAAAATAATATTAAATAAAAAAATCTTGATTCCTATTGCTTTCATTTTCTATTCCACTGTAATACCAGTTTCTGTGTTGTCCTGTGTTAGTGAGAAATAAAAATGTTTACAAGAATAGCATCATTTGCTCTGCATTTCATAAAATTAATGGATTCTGTGACAGCAACTTAATATTGGATATAACTTCTTTCAGGTACTGTGTATGATGACATCAACAACTCTGGCTGCATCCCTCTTGAGAACTGTCATTGTACTTACAATGGGGATACCTATGCCCCTGGGGCTTCCTTTGCATCCCAGTGCAGTTCATGGTAAGATAACGGATTCATTCAGATTTAATTGCTAGGATTTTGTTTTGCTTTTAATACAGAATTTGATAATATCAATTGCTGGTAATTATTAGGTGCAATTGCTAAAATCAAAGATGCCATGGCATGAACAGAAATAATAGTTGTTTTACTTTTTTAGTTTGAATATGACAAAATGGCACTTGTCCTAAGAAATTAATCTAAGTAGGTGTCATAGTGCCACAAGTGAACTGTGCAACCCTCTACTTTGTAAGCTTATTAATCATGTTATCTATATTGCCATTAAATGCTATGATAAAAATATTAATGCCAACTATCAAATAGAAATCTAGTGCTAAATACTGTAATTTTGCAATTTCACTAATTATCAAATACAAGCAGTCCACAAGTTTCAAACAAGATATGTTCTGTGGATTTGTTCTTAAGTAGAATTTGTATGTAAATCGGAACAAGCGCATTTTTAAAATGTAACTCCCCCCCTCTCTCTATATATATATGCATGCATCTCTCTCTCTCTCTCTCTCTCTCTCTCTCTCTCTCTCTCTCTCTCTATATATATATATATATATATATATATATATATAAACATGCATCCAAAACATGCATGTATGTTTTGGATGGCATAGGAAAGTGTTAACACCTCTATGGTGTCTGTTTTGCTATCTGTGCCACTGTTCAGAAGACATCACCTCACTATCTGTCCCTGTGATTAGATTTTTGTAAAATATGGCTTGTCGTGGAAGCTAGGATTGGTGAGAAAGCTTCAGGGAGGTACCTTTTCCCCATGATAACTCTTCCAGGAGTGACGTTCCTTTCCTAGGGATTTCTCTCACTTCCTGTTGTCTCACCTCCATTCTTTACTAGGAGTCATTTGTGAGTTGGATGTTTGTAATTTGGGAACTGCCTGTACTATCAGATGCTACAGGAGTTTCCAACCTATCTTCCAAGAAATTCTGACTTCTCTTAAAATTCAACATGGTATGCAATTTAGAGTAAAAGATTGAAGGCAGTTATGCTCACTGTTGTTTAACTTCCTTTGTCATGCAATAGTCATGTTAGGAGTGTTCTTAAGAAACATTTTAGTGAACATGTGGTAGCAGTAAAGCCCACTGCTACCAAATGTTCATTATAATATTGTCCCTTGTTAAGAAAAATATGAATCCTATTAGCTAGCTGATTGTTATATGTTTTAATTGTGTTATTTTACAACCTTGGTCCCCAGGTAAGCTGCCCCAAGTCCCTTCAAGGAGATGGCGGCGGGATATAAAATCAAGTTATTATTATTATTGACACAAAACACGTCACAGCAAACGAGATGTATGTGCTGGATTTTGTATCACAAAACTACAAGTTGAACAATTCCCAAGTGTTTAGACCCAACAAGAACAGAATTGTTGAACCAATTGTTGAGTCAACACAGTATAATCCCCATAACTACAGAGCCAGTACCTAATGTATTCACTTACCCACATTGGAAAAAAATGTTCTTCTTAGGCATTTTTTATGTCCTCCTGCATGATTCTATGATATGCTTCTCAGAAGTTGAACACAGAGCCACATTGGAGTACTAGAAATGCTACAGAGGTGTTCTTTCTAGGAATTTTCTAGTTCCTCCAGCATTGTTCTATTGCATCTTTCTGCTGGAAGTCATTCATTTCAATACATTCACCATTTTCTGTGGTTTCACATTTTCACAATAAGCCCAAGAATGCAGATATGGAGGTCACACTGTCCATAGCCAAATCCCATTGATTCAGTGGGTCTAATAATAGGATAAAGAACTAAGTGTGCCTGCCTCATTAGTCCTGCAACATGCTTGTTTTCTAAGAGACATGTGCAAGTGACTTGACAGATGGTGGTATGGAGTCTTCCCTTGGGGTAGGAAATTATAAAGATACATCATTGTGTAATCCATAAAAGTGTCATGGCTGGAACCACTGGGTTGTTGTAGGTTTTTTCGGGCTATATGGCCATGTTCTAGAGGCATTCTCTCCTGACCTTTCACCTGCATCTATGGCAAGCATCCTCAGAGGTTGTGAGGTCTGTTGGAACTAGAAAAATTGGGTTTATATGTCTGTGGGACAAAGAACTCTTGTCTGTTGGAGCTAGGTGTGAATGTTTCAATTGTCCACTTTAATTAGCATTTGATGGCCTGGCAGGTTTTTTTTTTTGGTGTGGTTTGTTAGTGCCTTTTGTTGAGAGGTGATTAGCTGTCCCTGATTGTTTCCTCTCTGTTGTTTTGCTGTTGTAATTTTAGTTTTTTTAATACCGGTATGAGTACGTTTATGTCACCTGATGATCATTTCTCTCTCTCTCCCCCCCCCCCCCCCTCTCTCTCCAGTCAATGTACTGGAGGCCAATGGGCTTGTGTCAGTCAGTCCTGCCCGGGCACATGCTCCATCCAAGGAGGCTCCCACATCACAACATTTGATGGAAAGCACTATTCCTTCTTTGGTGACTGTAGCTACGTCCTCACTAAGGTAAATGTAATTAAGACTTTAACTCTCAGGGGAGGTTCTACAATGAAAAGGCTCCTCATATGTATTACTAGGAGGCACAGTAATTGCTTGGAAACAATATTCAAAACAGCACAAGAAGAAATATAGATTGAATTCAAACCACGAAAACCACAATTATTTTTGCAGACTGGAAATTTGAGCATGAATCTAATAAAACATGTATTTTTAAATGGATTTCAATTAATGTTGCAGTTGTTTCATGATGAAGTACTGTAACTGAGGAATTTCTCGTGTTTCACAATCTGACGGTTAAAGTAAGGAGTTTTGGCATTAGGGAGATAAAGTGGTGCCTGGAAACTCTGGTTTCTACTTTGCCTTAGGTACTACGTAGAGCTGTATCTGAATGTCCATCCACCACATTGTTGGGGCAAGTCACACAAGTCTTTTCCTTATCAGAAATCAATGAAAATAAGTTCTTCTTTCATCAATAGTCATGCACATAAAGCCACACACACATTGGTGGAAAGAATTTAGTGGAAGGCCACCTTTCCTGTTCAACAGAACTACTGTGGGGGAAATCACCTTAATGCCCCTTCCCAGTAATAAAACCTATTGTGAAAGGATGTTGAAGGGTTAAAAAAAGAATAATAGACTCCTAGAGTTGGAAGAGACCACAAGGGCCTCCAGTACAAACCCCTTCTGTATAGGAATATAAAATAAAAGCACTCCCAACAGATGATCGTCCAGCCTCTGTTTAAAAACCTCCAGAGAAGGCAATTATACCACACTCCAATTAAAAGAATGAGCAATGCTAAAACTGTCTAAGGTAAAGGTGAAGGTTTCCCCTGATATTAAGTGTAGTCGTGTCTGACTCTGGGGGGTGGTGCTCATCTCCATTTCTTACCCAAAGAGCCAGTGTTGTCCATAGACACTTACAAGGTAATGTGGCCAGCATGACTGCATGGAGCACCATTACCTTCCTGCAGGCATGTAGCCGGGGGGGGGGGGGGGCTTGGGGGGCTTCACCCCCCCCCTGAAATTCTCATGGTGGTCTGTGAGAAGGCCTTACTGGTGCATTATTTAAACTGTTATGTTTATTCATATCATGATCTGATCACCATGCTCAATATATCCCATATGCATGGGGGTATTGGGGTAACGATACAAAAGGTTTGCTAGGGTAGACCCTCTTTCACTCGGACTCAGCCCCCCCCGAACCAAACTCAGCCCCCCCCCCCAAAACAAAATCCTGGCTACGGGCCTGCCTTCCTGCCAAGGCAGTACCTATTGATCTGCTCACATTTGCATGTTTCGAACTGCTAGGTTGGCAGAAACTGGGCCTAACAGTGGGAGCAGTTAGGGAGTTATAGTTTGCTTCCATCCAAAGAGTGCTGTGAAGTCAATCCCCATATTCGAACTACCATCCTTTCGATCAGCAAGTTCAGCAGCTCGGCAGTTTAACCCGCTGTGCCACCAGGGGGCCTTAAACAGTCTAGGCTTTAATAACTCTGCCCTTGAAAAGTATTTGGATTCTAAAAGTGATTAAAATGTATTATTTCGTTTCTGATTGGGAGGACATACTTTATTCACAAAACCTTTTTAAAATGATTACTTCTTGCCACAGCACAGGGTGCCATTTTCCATCCTTTAATGTCTTGAAAGGTATGGGTTCAGTGTAGCTCATTTAGAGAATGCTCTTCTCTATTTGCACAGTACTGTCTTGGTCTCTTTCCTATAAAACATTCTTACATTGTTATTTATACCCCTAAGGTGGGATTCAGTGGTTTAAAAGAAAAAAAAGGGAATACAAATGAAATCCAATTTAGATAAAAAATGAAACTGGCATTAAAGCTGCGTATAGAATTAAACCCATTAAAATGTTAAAGTAAAAAGTTAACAAAAAGCACTCCTTCATTTTGTGTATCTTTCAAAACAAAAACATGTTCATTTAAATTGAATATGACATGGTTTTAATTTGTTCAATTGTGCTGTTTTTTCCTGTTTGTATCCCAAGTAATTTTTAATGTTTTAAGTTGTTTAAAATACTCAAGAATGATGTGATGATGGATGTGTAAACATCCAGATAATGCAAGCTGCTGATGTTTTGTTTCTTCACTTTCAGATCTGTGACAGTGATGACTTCACTATTGTGGCAGAAATTCGCAAGTGTGGTATGACAGACACTGAAACGTGCATGAAAGGCGTAGGCATCGTCCTGAATGGTGGAGCAACTGTAAGTATGGGGTCTGACTTTTGTGTAAGGATGAAAATAAATTAAAATCTTATGCTATGAGAAGAACACCACTAGATACTGGAGTGGTGTTGCTCTCAGTTCATCTTTCAGTTTCAATGTTTGTGGCCAATTTCCTATTGGCTCTCATTTCCAGAGATCACTGTGATCCTCATTGACACTTGAAGTTGACTATATTTGGCACACAGAACCCCCATGACCAATAGAAAGTACTGGAGGGGTTTGAGCAGGACTGACCCACCATGGTGGGAGTTATACATCCAGAGAGCACTATGAACCCAAACAATGATGGATCTGGACCAAACTTGGCACTCATATCCATGATCAACTTGGAATATTGGTGGGGTTTGGTTGGAACCGAACTTGAATTTAGGGAGTTATAGTTTGCTTCCATCCAAAGAGTGCTGTGAAGCCAAACAGCAATGGATCTGGACCAAACTTTACACCAAGACCCAGCATGGCCAACTTTGAATACAGGTGGGGTTGGAACAATTACTGATGATAAAAAAGTTGTAGTTTACACATTTTCTTATGCATTTTCTAATGGGTCCATTTTTAAAATCCAAAAGCCAACAATGAAAACTTTTTATGTTTATTATTATAAAAGACCTAACCTGTCATATTTTGCTCTTTCTCTTCTCCCAGGTAATTGTTATCAAGTCTAATGGGGCTGTGTTTGTGAATACGATGTCCACTCAGCTGCCCTTCTCAGCATGTAAGTTATTATTTTATTGTACTCCACTTTTACAATCTTCAATACAATATAACATTTTTACCTTATATAATAAGTATCAGTGTCTGTTCTCTTCAAGGAATTTCTGAAATGTCCATCAAGTTGTATAGTTAAGTAGACTTTTAAAATGCATTACTGTTGAAGGAGATGATCTATGCACACATTTCTTTGTAATCTATTTTAATCTATTGGACTGTAGTAATTCTATAGTGGATATGCACCCTAAGTAATGTTTCCTAGTTTGACCTCCTCCCAGGAAGTATGTGTAAATGTTTTAAAAGTGGAAGAATGTGGGCATGAAAAAGCACATTGGACAGGATTGTAATCTGGACATATATGTTAATGCAAGCTGATCAGCAGTTATCCATTCTAAGTATGCAAGTTCACCCATCTCTCCTCATCCCAGCACCCATGCCAACTACCGTCAACATATATACCATACATTGACATCCAGTGAGGTATTTTATTCCACTTTGAAAGCTGTGGTTTATATTTTCCTTCCACAGCCAATATCACCTTGTTCAAACCTTCAACATTCTTCATCGTTGGAAAATCAAATAATGGCATACAGTTTGCTATCCAGATGACGCCTCTCACGCAGATGACCATACATGTGGACCCTGTTCATAAAGAAAAAACTTGTGGTAAGTGAAACTGTGATGTTTACAAGACATTGAGGATACATTTGTGGTGCCCAGAACTGGACACAGTATTTCAGATGAGGTCTGACCAAAGCAGGATAGAGTGAACTATGACTTCCCTTGATCTCGATGGAAGTCATAGTCCCATTCTATTCTGCTTTGGTCAAACTTCAACTAGAATATTATGTCCAGTTCTGGGCACCCCAATTCAAGAAGGATATTGACAAGCTGGAACATGTCCAGAGAAGAGCGACCAAAATAATCAAAGTTTTGAAAAGCAAGCCTTATGCGGAAGAGCTGAGGGAGCTGAGTATGTTTCATTTGGAGAAAAGAAGGCTGAGAGGAGATATGATAGCCATTTCTCAATATTTGAAAAAAATGTCATATTAAAGAGGAGGAAAGCTTATTTTTGGCTTCTCTGGAGACCAGGACGTGGAACAATTGATTCAAATTGCAGGAAAAAGGATTCCACATAAACATTAGGAAGGACTTTCTTATGGTAAGAGCTATCGGCAGTGGAATATGATGCCTCAGAGTGTGGTGGGGTCTCCTTCATCTGAAGTTTTTAAGCAGAGATTGGATGGCCATCTGCTGGAGGTGCTTTGACTGTGTAGTCATGCATGACAGGGGCTGGACTGAATGTCCCTTGTGGTCTCTTCCAGCTCTTTGATTCTATGATCTATGAAAAGTGCTTGACGCATAATGAAGGATTTTTCTATCTTAAAAACACCAGGTCTTTGTGGAAACTTCAACAGTGCCCAGG
Source organism: Anolis sagrei (assembly GCF_037176765.1). NCBI lineage: Eukaryota > Metazoa > Chordata > Lepidosauria > Squamata > Anolidae > Anolis > Anolis sagrei. The sequence goes on from NC_090021.1 coordinate 242,859,156, forward strand.
CAGATGACTTCAAAGCTATCAGTGGAGTTGTAGAAGGAACCTCAGCTGCTTTTGCCAATACCTGGAAGACACAGGCTGATTGTCCTGATATCAAGAACATATTTGAGAATCCATGCACCCTCAGCATTGAAAATGGTATGTACTTTGTGGACAATTTCATGCAGTTTCATTAGGAATATTCAGGGGTGTTTTGTTGTTGCTTTCCCCTGATATATAACCCGTAGAATATTGCCTCTCAAAAAGAAAAGGTAATACAATCTTATTGTATTTTGTCCCCACAGAAAAATATGCTTCACACTGGTGTGGACTGCTGACAGACAGCAATGGGCCATTCCAGAAATGCCACTCTCTAGTTGATCCAGCTGTTTACCACACAGTATGTTACATGTCCATTCCTTTGTTGACATCATTAAATGAGAGTTTGCTTGCTTGCCAAACTGGATGTGGGACTTCCAAGTTTTAATTTACCTTTGTCAAGCTATCCAAATGACATTAATATTTGCTAGTAATCTCCATATTGTGTATTCTAGCCTATATATTTCTCACCTCACTACAAAATATAAACATCTTCCTATTCTGTGTGCTTGGCCACATCGCATGCCAATTTTAAGAAAGAGGTTCACATTTGAATGCAAGCATGAAATATCTGTTTTGATATTTCCCTGACACAGCTGTCAAAGTAAATACTTTAAAGTATCCAATAAATCACAAAACATCTTGTTTATACCTAAGCAAGCAGAAAGTGTGCAAACTTCCAATAACTTAATTGATTTATAACAAAATTAGGACTTAGTTAGACATTATGAGGACAAGATGGTTTCCAATAATTTGCATCACACACACTCCAAATTCTAAAAATATATAGTAAACAATACACGTAATGCAATACATGCTTATTGCTGACAATAGCATGGATCATATAGATACTCCAATTGCAGTAGACCCCACTGAACTAGTGAGATTTATATAAGTGTTAACTCACTATTTAACAACAGAAGCAACAGATGGTATTGAATAATCTACTTTAGGTCATTATTTCCTATCACTCTACAGCAGTGATTCTCAACCTGTGGGTCCCCAGATGTTTTGGCCTTCAACTGCCAGAAATCCTAACAGTTGGTAAACTGGCTGGGATTTCTGGGAGTTATAGGCTAAAACACCTAGGGACCCACAGATTGAGAAGCACTGCTCTTAAGAGAGGAGCTCCCAGTGGTGCAATGGGTCAAACCCCTGTGCCAGCAGGACTTTCTGACCAATAGATCAGCAGTTCAAATCTGGGGAGAGTGGGTTGAGCTCCCTCTGTCAGCTCCAGCTCCCCATGCAGGGACATGAGAGAAGCCTCCCACAAGGATGGTAAAACATCAAAACATCTGGGTGTTTTCTGGGCAATATCCTTGCAGACGGCCAGTTTTCTCACACCAGAAGTGACTTGCAGTTTCTCAAGTCGCCCCTGACATGAAAAAAAAAACCTCTAAAGAGAATAGTGTGGGTGGTGAAACACTGGGCATGATGATCCCATTATCTATTTGTTTTATTATACAGGGTATCCATAAAGTCTCTTTACCACTTACTGTATATTGCTGGGAGCATGTGGGCTTGAAGGAGCCACACATCCCACATACTGCCTGGTAGAATTTCAATTTTATAATATTTGTACAGATGATAAACATATTTCCTGCACACTAAATGATACGACTGAAATGCTCTCTGTGTTCATAGAACTGTATGTTTGACACCTGTAATTGTGAAAAGAGTGAGGACTGTTTGTGTGCTGCTCTGTCTTCCTACGTCCGAGCCTGTGCTTCCAAAGGGGAGAAGCTGACCGGTTGGAGAACCAGTGTCTGCAGTAAGTTTTTGAAATAACCAACGTATTTTACAAGTCAAAAACAACTGGTTAAGGGAATTTTTAGAAAGTTATTATAGACAACATTTTGGGGAAAACTATGTAGTGTCTAGAGGCAGGTTTCTCATCTGTTTTCTTAACAACAGTGGTATCAGAAATTTCCACTCTCACAGCACTTGACCACATGACATTGGCCTGTACAGATGTGGTGGCGAAAGGATATGTAATCAGATCTCCACATTTTCTCCACAAAAAAAGGTTGGAGGGGCTTTCTAGGCTCTCCAGCATGATTCTATGGTCAACCTTTTGTCAGGAGTGGAAGCTGATAATTGAATCATGCTGGGGGCCAAGAAATTCTTAGAAAGGAAGTTCAAATCTGTGAATAACAAAATCAATAAAAATAAAACCCACAATCATGGAGATCTGATTGTAAAAACCTTGTTTGATGCTAGGTGGCAACTCTCCCCCATCACCCCCACCACAAAACCCTATACAATAGTAGAGTAACAAAGAAGTATGGACTATTTTATTCTCCTTTGTTTTATTACACCAAGAACTGTAAACTTGACACTATTCAGTAAGAAATGTTAGATAAAAAGGCATATATTCCAGATTACATAGAAACATAACTCACTGTGAAATAAAAATACACATGGAATCTGCACGGGACAGTACCATCCCTTTTGTTAGCTATTTTAACTGAAATTGTTACAGCCATTAAACCGAATATCTATCAATATGACTTTATAGCAGTTGTTTTTGGGTATCAGTGGATCTGCCCAAGGAAATGCTTTATAGCTACATTCACCCTTATATAACGCTCTGAAATAAAGTCCCCCCTTCTCTTTTCTCTAGCCAAATACCAAATATGTCCTGAAACCCTGACTTACCAATATGAAATTGAGACATGCCAACCCACATGTCGATCACTGAGTGAGCCAGATGTCACCTGCAACATTCAGTTTACTGCTGTGGATGGATGTACTTGTGAAGAAGGGACATTCCTGGATGAAAGTGGCAAATGTGTACCCCCTACTAGTTGCCCATGTTATTATAAAGGGTCTCCCATACCATCTGGAGAAGTGGTTCGTGAGAATGGCAAGATGTGGTAAGAGATGTTTTCAAATAACCAATGTTGTGAAATGACCATAACATTCACAATCTACTTGTGAAGCTCATTTAGGAATCATGCATTATTAAAATAAGCAGCTGAATATCAAAGAAAGATAAACAATCAGTGCATGTCAGCAAGCAGGAAAATAACAGAATGCCTCAAGGCAATTTCTCCCTGAGATTAACGGCTCACTAGACCAGAAAAATATTTTAAACAAGTACAGTAAGGTGGTATTTATGTTCATAAACTGAAAAAATAAAAAAGCAAGACTGAAGTTCTATCAATTCATTTTAAGATAATTATCTACCAGTAATGAGACATTTTTTTTGCCTCAAAAAAGAAAAGCCTGGAAACCATTGTGATTTCTTTATACTCACTATAAGTACCAATCAACATTCCTGAGGGATTTGGAGGGTTGTATTCCCCCCAAGATGTCACTTTTTGTCAAACTCTTCTTCCAATATTTTTCTAAAGGTTCCAAATGATGCACAGAAGGGCGAGGGTTCATTTGCCTCTTTTTTTCTGAAAACAAGGCAGGAAGTTTGGGTTTTCAATAAGATATGTATAAGCTCAAAATTTTCTTTTGTCTAGGGAACAATAAGTGTGGCAGAAGAGAAAACGGAGTAATAGTTTGTCTGAGCTTTTAATAAAGATTTGAGAGATTTCTTTTTGGCAAGCATAACAAATAGTAGCAAGAAAATACAGGTTTGGTTATACTGGTTCAGATACTATGACCAACAGCAGAACCGTTGGTTTTAGGATTTTACACACTCCTCAATCCTGTATAAAAATGCTCCGGGCTAACCTTGATCAGATCCCTGTGAGACAAGTCCTTAAGTTAAATATTGTGCCATATATAAAAAAAGTAACACTTATCTTTTGGCCACAAGGTGGCATTTCAGCATTCTGTGATCTCAAGGATTTATTGTTGCTGCTGTTGTGGCGGCTGCCTTCAACTGGACAAGAATCACTGCTTTAAATATGATTAGTTTAAAATGTTAATGGATGAAACATCCTTACTCTTTTACAGCACTTGCACAAAAGGAAAGCTTCAGTGCATTGGAGAAGTGAAACCTCAACCAGGTAACCATTTTATTTCCTAAAATGTTAAGGTAGGGTTTGTAAGTGTATATATGACTAAAATACAAAAATGAAATACCCAAATCAGGTAAAGGAAATCCTTACACAAAAACAAATATGCTGCTACTCTCTCATTTATCTATGCCTAAAGCACAATTGTAATCTTTCAATGGATATCTACGTTAATTGCCAGTTGCATTATTTGGAATTAGACTTAGACCAGGGAAGCATGGAACTGACTGATTGGCAACTCTGTTTACACTTTAGTCTTTTAACTGTTTAGGAGATATATATATATATATATATATATATATATGCAATTATTTTTTATTGATGCAATTATGCTGTAGTTAAGTATCTATATTTTTGTTACTTTAATTTTCTTTGGTAATATGTTTGTTAATATATATTTTACATTCTTGATGTTGTGTGGTTTTAATTGTGGCATTGCATGTTTACTTTTGTGTGTGTGTATGTCTGTGTATCTGTGTGTGCCCTGGGCCCCCTTGGAGAAAGAGGACAGTCTAGAAATAAAGTATGTTGTTGTTGTTTTGGAACCTAGAACACACCATGCAGACACAAAGACAACACCAAATTATTCATATGGCAAAATTCCTCAATGTAGTATTGCACTGCAACCTGTGCCTTGCTCATTGTGCATTGTGGCCTCATCAAGGCAGGAAAATCTGTAGAGATTCTATTTTCTGTAGCTCCATGCCATTTGACACACTGTTTAGGAATGTTCCCTAATTTTCTGGAACAGATGTTGTCAGGGGCCTCAGTGGGAGGAATTATAGAGACTTCTCTTCCATTTGGCCAGCTGAAGAACTCTGCTAAAGCAAATACTTACAGTAGATTGAAGGGACAGGGCATTGAAGGGCATTTAACTGGCCAGAGGAAGATTGTGGATCCAAGCCTATAATTCCAAAACAACTTGAAAAGTGGAAACAGAAATACTGCGCTGGAGTTTTATTGCAAACTTTGAAAAGCAGTTCAAATGAGTTGTTTCTTGGCCTTGAGAAACAACTCATATAATATAATTCCAAGCCAGCTGGTCATCCTGAGCAATATTATTTGCTGAGTCTCATAATTAAAATTCCCATGTTTATGACAGAGAATGAAAACCAGTTTATTTAATCTTTGAAATAATACCTAGTGTGTTTAAGAATTTTAAGGATTACTTTTGATGATGGCATGCCCTAGCTCACAAAGAATGTGATTATTTTGCAGTGACTAATATCAGACAATAGTCTGAGCAATTTCATCTGCTTTTTCTTTCTATTAGTATGTGATGCCCCCATGATCTACTTTGATTGTCAGAATGCCACATTAGGTGTCACTGGAGCCGAGTGTCAGAAAAGCTGTCAGACTCTTGACATGGGATGTGTAAGTGTATCTTATAACCTTTTCTTGCCATAATAGCCTGCTCAGCTTGCATATTAATTATGTAATATTGTGGAATTACTACTTCATCCTAAATATATGAAACAATACTGAGTACATACCATTATTTCTTCCCAGATGGGCAGATACTGGAAAATAAGGACAAGAGCTCTAAGTAATAAGAGACCATAATGAATTTTGGCCCAAGGAACATTGTGGTTTGGGATTGCAATGAGGAGAAGCAATACAATGTATGGATGAGGAGCAGCAAGATATATCATCCAGTATGCTAGGATATCTTACTTTAAGCTTTACAGGAATATCTAGTCTAGAAATATATTCTTATTTTATTGGGATATTCTTAGAAAGATCTGAAGAAGTGTTTTCCATAGCAAAACTTTCCTTGAAAACAAACTGAAAGCAATGTGTACACATTTAGAACGGCAGGATGACCTGGCTCTCAGTAAAACAGTTCAAATGATATTCTTCGAAAGATCTGAAGTTCCATAGAAAAACTTTCCTTGAAAACAAACTGAAAGCAATGTGTACACATTTAGAACAGCAGGATGACCTGGCTCTCAGTAAAACCTAATATGGAGGCTGTGAATACACTTTGGCCCAGGAGTTAAATGTGTTGCTAAAATGAATTTTCCTGTCCAATATCTTGTAATCCTAGTGCCCTGTGCTGCAGGTTTGTCACATAACATATTTTGCCATGATTTTTAATTACAGTATAGCACACAGTGTGTGTCTGGCTGTATGTGTCCTAATGAGCTAATATATGACGGCAAAGGTGGCTGTGTGGCTGCTGAAGAATGTCCTTGCACTCACAATGAAGCCACCTACAAGCCAGGAGAAACCATCAAAGTGAAATGTAACACTTGGTGCGTGCAAGTATAAGCTGATCCTAAAATACTGAGCTTTCCTATTTACCTAAGAAAAATATGTGCTAAATCCAGATGTGTTTGTTCTGTGCAGTACTTGCAAAAACAGAAAATGGGAATGCTCTGATGAACTTTGCCTGGAAACCTGCTCAGTATATGGAGATGGTCATTATATCACCTTTGATGGTAAACGCTACAGCTTCGAGGGAGAATGTGAATACACTTTGGTCCAGGTATGAAATGTTTCCCCAAGCACTCTCAGTTGTATAACTCAAGGTGATGAGCATTTTCACAAAGAACTAAATAATTCTCTCCTCTACAGGATCACTGTGGCAAAAACAGTACAAACGCAGGAACCTTCCGAATTATTTCAGAGAATGTGCCCTGCGGTACCACTGGGGCCACCTGCTCAAAAGCCATTAAAATGTTCATAGGGGTAAGCAGCTACTTTGAAGGTGCTTGTAGCACACAATGGGGGAATCTAGGCAAAATTATGATAGATAGAGCCTATCTACAATAGAGGAAAAGTGAAGCATGAAATAGTATTTGAAAAATGGTGTTAATAACACAATGTAGGACAAAGAAAGTGGACTCAAAGACATTTCTTTTCACTTTATTGGTATAATGCTGAGCCATTTTTTGTCAAAGGCATTTTTAAACAGATTTTTCATCCTCTTGGGAAAAGAAAGCCACTGTGTGGAATTTATTTGTGATGGCTGTTATTTCTTTCTGCACACACTAGACTTGGGCATTGTTAACAGATGGAAAGTAGTAATCAGACCACCAAAGCAGTTGTTGGTGCTTCCAATTAACAGCAACGGCAAACAAATAAACAGAACTCTTGGACGAGGTGGAGTTACAAGCCATGCTACTGAAACTATATGCTGAAGTTCCAGATGACTTTTCTTCTCCAACTTTTTTGCCTATAGATAGAGTAGGACATTTCAAAAAATGAATTATCCACAGTAATAACTAGCAAACTTTGCAGTAAATACTGTGGGTAAAATACTTTTGGCTCTACTATCATATTTACATTGCTGGAAGAGACAATGATGATAACAATAAGAAGAAAATGATGCTGCTAGGAGAAAACACATCACTAACAGTGACAATGGAAGAAGATTACTAAGTCTAAATCACATGTCCCTTAAATGCTTGGCATCTGCATGGGTTAGGAGTCCATGGAGCCAAGGCAGTATGGGGGAAGTGGCATGGGTAATCATTTGTGCCATGCATTTGAGGAATAGGCAGCAAGACACTTATGCAAGAATTCAAGAAAGTAATAACTTGGAGCATGCAGCATCTTTCTCCTCCTACCCCAACTTCTTACTTCTCCCACCACAAGCACAGAGATAAGAACTATTTATATATTACTCTGTCAAATTAGTGATATAGCCCAGAGTCTCCCACCATGATCCAACAGGGTTTCAATTTGGTTTTCAAAAACAAACCTTTCACTTTTTCAGGGATGAGAGGGAGAAACTATTAGTGAAATTGATAAGTTTATGATTTCACATGGAAACCTGCCTTTAAACAAAAAAGAAAGAAAGACAGTGAAATACTTCTGAATCTATTTTGGACTTTTTTGTGAAGCACTTTTTTGGAAGCCAGATTTTTCTGAGAAAAGATTCTATAGATTTTTGTGAATCTTAGAGTCTGCTTCCAAGGCAAACCTTTCTGTAAACATATGTCAAAATTACTGATAACTGGAAATGCTTTACGTAATTATTTCCATGTAGCTAACTGACATAAATCTGTGGCTTATTTTTCATCTTTCAGGACTATGAGTTAAAACTGGCTAATGAAAAATTTGAAGTGATACAGAGAACCCCCGGTAGCAGTAATGTGCCATTCAAGATCCAATACATGGGTATATTCATGGTTGTTGACAGCCCAATTGGAGTGGTATTAATGTGGAATAAGAAAACCCAATTCTTTATCAAAATGACTCCTGCTTATAGGGTAAGCTGTGAATATCAGAAACTATGAATCTTTGCTTTCTTCTAATATTGTTATTAAAAGTTGTGTGTCTGTGTATAACTGAAGATAAATGATTTGATACATTGATAAATGAAACAGATCCTGTTAACTCCTCACTGCGTAGCCAATTTAAGAAATGCTGTTTTGCTATAGGAACAGCAGTTGGTAGCTATGGAAAGTTTGAAGCACTCACATGAAAGCACAACAGGATGTTTTGAAGAAGGAGAAATGCAGTTATTTACCAATGATCATTCTGTCTGATCTTGGGGGGTTGGGGTTGGGGGGGGGTGGTTGCTGAGGAGCTAGATACTGTGTTTTACATGACCAGTGCACACATAGCTGATTAAAGCATTTACATGTAATAGTCACACTTATTAGGCAGAATTCATCTAAGGGCATGTCCATATAGAAGCTTCACTTATTTATTTCTATCCCACTTTTCTCCAGTCAAAACAGCGTACAGCATGTAAAATCAAGTCAATTGCAAACAAAACATACAAACATGAACTCCAACCAATGAGAAATTTAACAATCTAAGACATTAAAACATTACGAACTCACATTACCCATGAAAACTGGCATAAAACTAGCATAACAATATAAATTAAATCCATACCAGTTAAAACCCATATGTATTCAGGTGTCCCTGTTCACATACTGTAGAAGTTAATATTCCTTTCCTCCCTTCACAGTGCCCAAAACTGCCTCCCCCCTCAATTTATTAATAAACCATCCAACATACCAATTCCCTGCTTCCCAGTGAGCAGGCAGGATTGGAGAAGCATCTACTGTGTCCTCGGATGCAAAATAATGTCGGCAGATATACAAAGATACAAAATAATGTCTCCAGAGGCATCAGTTCTGCTGTAAACCTTTCACATTTACCTATAGATTTGTAGTCAGATGCTTCTCCAATCCTGCCTATTGTTGCAAATAACAAAATGGTCATGTGAAGCAACCTCAGTGTCTTTTTAGTAAGTTCAGAAGATATGGCTTATGTAGCATAGGTCTACATGTAGATATTTATGCTATGCTGGGAGGATGTTGAATTTCAGCCATATTTTTATTATAGTCAATGTTAACAAATCTATGTCCAGCCAACTCAGCATCTCAATCTACAAGCTGAAAAATGATTTAGTATAGACTAATAATGTATGTCTGATTAGCTGTCATAGTTCTGAAGCTCAATTTCAACAGCATTTATGGCAGGGTGGGCAACTTCAGAAATGTGGAGCAGGACTGGTCATCATTCGAAATTTAGAGAATTATTTCTACCTTAAAAAATGCAACCCCCCACCCCCACCCCAATCCCAAAAAAGAAAAAAAACATGTGGGGACACTACACATGCCCTTAAAAACCTAGGATGCCTGCTTTTGCAAAAAAAAAAAAGTAGATAATTTTTTAATCAATTTCATCAAACAGTCACTACCTTCTGACAAAAGCAACAAAAATATTGGAAATTAGGCAAGTAGTTTAGAAAGGCAGGGGTATGAAGCTCTTTTGTACGCCCTATGAGTAGGTCAGAGAGAGAAGTCTTCCCAACCAGAACTGTCAATTGGCCCCTGAGGCCTTCTCCCAGTGTGCCACACAGCTGCCAATCACATTGCTGTAAGAGAAACCAGGTTTCTTTTCTTTCCCAAGTTCATGCAGTGCAAAATGTTTCTTGACAATCATAAATTTGGACTTGTTTACATAGGAAAGTTCACAATTTCAGTGCCAAAAATAACTAATGTTTTCTCCCATATTTTTTAGTGAATGAGCATCACAAATCTCTCAAAAATAGCTCTTCCCCTTCTCTTTTGTGTGCTTGTCTCTCTGTAGGGTCAGGTATGCGGCCTTTGTGGAAACTTTGATGGCAACGATGCCAATGATTTCACCACCAGGAGTCACTCAGTAGTAACAGACATTGTGGAATTTGGTAACAGCTGGAAGGTGTCTCCCACTTGCCCAGAAGCTCCACAGCCCAAAGACCCTTGTACTGCAAACCCATACCGGATGTCTTGGTCCCAGAAACAATGCAGCATCATTAAAAGCGAAACATTTGCTCCCTGCCATTCTCAGGTATGAACAAAGGTCTTTTCCAACAAATATATGGGACACTTTAAGAGCCCTAGCCCCACGATTTTATGTACCCTCATGTAAAATGCTTAAGACAGGATTCGACAATCCTCTACACTTAAATGTATGATGCCACTCTTCCACTGTCAGAATCTACGTAGACACCTTCAGAACCTATACCAGAGTTTTGCATTCTCAAAAAATGGACCATTAATAACTAGATGTCTTTTACTACCAGCTTTGCGTTTACTAGTGATGGTGTTGCATGGCTGGCACAACTGCCATGGTGGTACTAATTTAGATGTAGTTGTTCATTTTGAGATAAGATGAAATGTCTGCACATGCTAGGGTAGTCAGTTAGCTTCAATCTTGACTGGTGAATTGAAGTTTCTACCAACAAAATTGCCTCTAGGTCCCAGTGCCCAGGCCGACTCTTCAGGTTGTTTAAATCTCTTTAAAATAACTGCACAAAAATGGGAAAATGCTGATTATTGTTCCTCTTGTTTCTCTGCATCCTATATGATGAAGCTCTGGTAGTGGCTGCAATCAATACATGAATGTGTCTTAAACTTAGGATAAATCCCTTTAGAGCTTGAGTTTATTATCTTAAATATAGGTTTAATCAGCATTTCTGTGGTTAATGCAATATTAGACTTAGTAAGCATTTAGTAAGCAATTTAGTAAGCAATTTAGAATCATAGAGTTGGAAGAGACCTCATGGGCCATCCAGTCCAACCCCCTGCCAAGAAGCAGCAATATTGCATTCAGAGCACCCCTGACAGATGGCCATCCAGCCTCTGTTTAAAAGCTTCCAAAGAAGGAGCCTCCACCACACTCCAGGGCAGAGAGTTCCACTGCTGAACGGCTCTCACAGTCAGGAAGTTCTTCCTCATGTTCAGATGGAATTTCCTTTCTTGTAGTTTGAAGCCATTGTTCCGGGTCCTAGTCTCCAAAGAAGCAGAAAACAAGCTTACTCCCTCCTCCCTGTGGCTTCCTCTCGCATATTTATACATGGCTATCATATCTCCTCTCAGCCTTCTCTTCTTCAGGCTAAACATGCCCCGCTCCTTAAGCTGCTCCTCATAGGGCTTGTTCTCCAGACCCTTGATCATTTTAGTCACCGTCCTCTGGATATATTCCAGCTTGCCAATATCTCTCTTCAATTGTGATGCCCAGAATTGGACACAATATTCCAGGTGTGGTCTAACCAAGGTGGAATAGAGAGGTATCATTACTTAGATCTAGACACTAAGCTCCTAATGATGCAGGTCAAAATCCCATTGTCTTTTTTTGCCACCATCACATTGTTGGCTCATGTTTAATTTGTTGTCCACGAGGACTCCAAGATCTTTTTCACACGTACTGCTCTTGAGCCAGGTGTTACTTCCATCTATCTTTTGTTTACATCTGTCTGACATTTCTAAACCAATAATCTTTCTTCTTAATATAACAAAACACCTGTGCATTTACTTCTAGTGTTGCAATGATCTGTTAACAAAAGCATTAACTGTGTCACAGAGTCTCATTCCTTTCATAAGCACATCATTGTTGACAATATAGACTGAAGCTGAACAAAGTGCTGATTCTACAACAAAGACAAAAAAAATGAGAGAAAAAGGAAAAGACAACAAATAGGACAAGAAATTAATTAATGACCAATTCTGTTTACAGTTCCTCGTATAAGAACTTACCTGCCTTAGGCTTGATACCAAGCCTTTTGGTATTGCTAGAAAAGTATTTAACAGTTAAAATATTTAAGATCTTTGCCGTTTTTATTTTTTAAAACATATTGAATTTGTCAGAGACAAAAAGAAGAGGAAAGAAAGAAATGCCTCCGAGTCCCTCTTCGATTATGATATGCTTAGACAGAGAAACATATTCAATTAGTTTTATTACTTCCTTTCCAGGTTGAACCCACTAAATATTATGAGGCTTGTGTATCCGATGCCTGTGCTTGTGACACAGGAGGAGACTGTGAATGTTTCTGCACAGCTGTCGCAGCCTATGCCCAAGCATGCAGTGAAGCTGGTGCCTGTATTTCCTGGAGAACTCCAAACATATGCCGTGAGTACAGTTCATTCATTTTGAAGGAATACAATTAAAAGATGGATTGGTGGAAACAAGGAGTAGGGAAAGGGGTTTTGGGAGTCATGATCCCAAAAGGAACTTTTCTTAGCTCTGATTCTGACACACACTTGGTATGATTTTTCAAGCTGTAAAATAGTTACACGAATGATTGTATCTGTCTGGTTCATATGAGGAGTGCTTTGAAAGTACCCAAGTGTGTGTGTGTGTGTGGGGGGGGGGGGGGGGGGGAATCCAGTTCTTACAATATGCTGAAAACAGGGCCAGTTCCAACTTTAGGGGCTCAAGTCATTCCTGTGAATCTTTCTGTTCTCAAAGTATTTGCTTTATTCTTAGATGAGTGTTTGAATTCCTAAAAACCCAAAACTCAGTTGTACTGAATAGTGATATATTTGTAATTGATCTTCTTTCAGCCTCTGGATAGCCACCCTTGATCAAATCTAGCTTATTTACTGTAGTCAAAAAAAGAGTGGCTTATTTTGAGAGTAATAATTGTGCAGCTGTCCAGAGGTTGTTGAATTACTGCTCCCATCATCTTTGGATATGGTTACTTTACAATCCAATAACTTGCAGTACAGATATTAAGGCCTCGGGTGCAAAGCATGTTTATACAGTTGTGGTATAATATAATAAGATTCAGCAAAATGCAAATCACATCCTTTGCTCTAAATTTTAAAAGGGCTGTGTAAGCTGATACTGTTCTTTCAGTTCTTTACAGTGACAAGTTAGTGTTAGTGTGTAAAAGCAATATACCTGCTTACCAAAAACCAGCATATGTATGGAAGTAGGTTCAACAGGGATTGCTTCAAGTCAATGGCGATAAGATTGCTACCGAATTAGATAATTACCTAAAATTTAGGAAGCATAGCATTAGTGCCTGCATTGAGGAATATTGAGATTACAAAGGAGCTCTGGGAAAGAATAGTTATTAATTGGTACAACTAATTCAATTTTGCTTGAAACTCTCATTTTTATCTGCCTTCTCCAGCTATATTCTGTGATTACTACAATCCAAAGGGGGAATGTGAATGGCACTACCAACCCTGTGGCGCTGCTTGCCAGAAGACTTGCAGAAATCCAGAAGGAAAATGCATACATGCGTTACAAGGCTTGGAAGGTACAATGATTATGAATTTCACCATGGGTTTACCAAGGTTACAGTGGGAAACTAAAAACTGCATTACTGTCTATTCATTGCTAAACACGAGGGTGGACAACTTTCAATGGATCTGAGGACTGGATGTATTGATTAGAATAATTATCACATTAGTTAGACATGGGAATCAGAGCTCTTCAAAATAGACACATTTTATTTGGCTTTTAGGAAACATTTAATCTACTCACATTCGTCTGCAAGTAAGATTTTTATTAGGATTTCTACTTGGAAGCTTTGTATGAAGTGTTTCATATTACTTTGAGAATTAGGTGTGTTTAGGACAAAACAGAAAATAAAATGATACCTCAAATTCTCTACATTTCTTCTTCATGTAACAATTCAGTATTCTCGATATATGCAGTTAAACTCATTCTGAAATCGCATGATAAGGTATTGTAGATGGGGACCCAGCCATAGAGAAAGGACAGTGCAGCATTAGCTTTTGTAGGCTCATCTATTTAATATACTTTCTCAAATTCAGGTTAAATCAGCACAATAAGGGTTTTTCTACATGAAGTAGGACTCACCTTAAATCCCGCATTGGGTGTATATATGGCACATTCCAAATTCCCATGAACATCCCAAGTTTACTGCCTTTAACCTGACTTTAGGCAAAGTCAGAGAATATTCCAGCGTTTGCCAGGAACTCTGGAGTATTCTAGGGCTTGACAGACTGAGGCTGGATCTGTACTGCCATATAATGCAATTTGGAACTGCGTTATATGGCCACTGTGGGCACATGTAATGCAGTTTAACTGCAATGAACTCCATTATATGGGTCTACAGTTATCATGTAATGGGGTTCCAAATGGCAGTGTAGATCTAGCTATGTTCATATGGACAGACTATCCAGAGAGAGTATGCTGTCGTCACCAATTCCCTTCACTGATCAACAAAAGGGAATAGAATGGCTCATCACCATATTACTGCTGCTGCTTCTTGCTGGTCAAAGAGGTCCTTGTAAGCACCCGTCGATAACACACTCCTTCTGCACTGCCATGGAATGCTACATTATATGTTCAGCCTGGACTTATATAATGCAGTTCAATGTTAAACTGACCAATGCAGTCTCAAACTGCGTATATGGCAGTGTAGATCAGGCCACAGTTCCACCTGCTGATGTCAGAATGGGATGCCCATCATTTAATATTGGAATACAGACAAACATAACGTGCCATAGCTTTACTGTATTATAAAACAGCTTGATGAATGCAGTATGCAGTTTTAGTTAAATGTCAGTCAATAAACTGTTCAACTTAATGAACTTCACTAAAATAAGTGTTTGCTTACTTGCATCATAGCACATTAAGTTTAAACTTACATTTCCACTAAACATTGATTGAATTTCAATTTAAAGTATTATTCCTTTGTTTTTCTTTTGCCAGTTTCTTGCAAGTTCTGGTTGCTTAACTCTTGGTTAACTGAGAGTTTACTATATTAATCCTATTCTTCTCCATTAGTCTCAAAGGTGCATCTATATCTTTTTATGTTGACCCAAACGAACATGATTACATCTGAAATACAGGACAAGTCATGTTACATTGACTAAGCTGATTTTATCAAAAATTAAGGAAGCATCTTACACATGATTTTGCCTGAGTATAGTGCATTGTAACATAATCTTCTGTTTATTGGAATAGGGAAGAAGTGTATGTGGTAGAAGGCTGAAGCTCGGAACATTACAATGAGGAAAAACTGCAAGATATATTATTAGGAACAGAAGGAAGACTTTAACTGTGGCAGAATTACCAAAGTGAAATTATGGTCAAAATGCACCTTAGAGTTTTGAGATCAGTTTATAGTATAGCAGCAGATTGATGAAAATCTTCATGAAGTCAACCAAATGTCTGTGATGGCAATTCTCAAAATTTGGCCCTTCAGATGCCTTGGGTTCCCACTATTCCTTACCAGTGACCAGTCCAAAACAATCTGTGAACAAGATATCTGTTTATTGTCTGTCACTTGCACAACAGAACTTCTCAAACTTTTTCCAGTCCTGAACCATTTATGCCTGAGAAATTTATATGTGACCCCAGGTATACCGGTATGTAAAATAGGTATAACAATCAAGCATTTACTGATAAAAAAAATCAGCATTTGCAAGGCTTGTTGAACAGGCTGGTTTTTCTTTTTGTGGAATACAGCAGAAGCATTTTCCACAGGGTCCACTGTAAACACTGTGTGGTTTTGTAAGTGGGTGTCATTCAGAAACCTTTTACTGTTGCTAAGTTTTTTGGGGATCTCAACATTGAGCCAAGGGGCCCCATATGTGTTCAGAACCCACAGTTTAAGAAGCTCTGCTCTAAATACTCAAATAGTATTACTTACATAGATCTTTATTTCTGATTACAGGCTGTTATCCAAAATGTCCAGAGGATAAACCTTATTTTAATGAAGATGACATGAACTGTGTCTCTGAGGATCAGTGTGGATGCTTTGATGGTAAAGGATACCATTATAAGCCAGGAGAACAAATTCCTTCAGAAAAGAGTTGCCAATCATGGTAAAGTTTGCTTTAAAATACTAGGAATATGAATTTAAAGTTGCAACAGCATGCATTTTTTCCATAATGTGATGAAACTAATTAAATAGCATGGGCCAAAATCCTACATCAGAGTTGTAGTTATTGCAGCTATATTCTAATTCAGTCTGATACAATCAGCAAATTTTAACTTAAAATTAAGACAGACCAAAGGGCAGAGTTCTTCAGGACTGGCAATGCAATGGGGAGAAGCAGGAACTTTCATAGGATTCATTCTAAAACAAACTAGGTGTTAGTTTTTGTTTTAGTAATATATACCTGCACTGCTATAAGCATAATGGTAAATGTGGACATGCCTTTTGTAAGATGGTATCAACATCTGTCATTTTTATAAAAAAATATGCTACTAGAATTAAAATTTTATTTTTCCCATCACATCAATTACAAATATTAAATTAGAGCAAAATGTTTTCAACACATCCCTAATATATCATATATTAATATGTATGTATCAAAGGGACAAGATGAAAGTAGAACCTATTGGAATTGTTGTATATATATCAAAATTCTAATAGAAAAATTAGAAAACAGCTACAAATGAGAAAAATGACTTTCATCTGATTAGTGGCAGGTGGTGGTGGTTTAAATAACTGGGGTAAGGAATGCATTCTGCGTCTTAGTCCAAACTTTAAAGGAGCTATTCAAGAATGTATTGTCGAAGGCTTTCATGGCCGGAATCACTGGGTTGTTGTAGGTTTTTCCGGCTGTATAGCCATGTTCACAATCTCTGAGGATGCCTGCTGTAGATGTGAGCAAAATGTCAGGAGTGAATGCTTCTAGAACATGGTCATACAGCCTGAAAAACCTACAACAACTCAGCTACCCAAGAGCTGAAACTCTTTGGAGAACAGGGTTCAGCACCTGAGGTAGATTGTTCTGATTAAAACAAGAGTGAATTCAGTGCATCACTGACATGGAAACTATCAGCCATCACTGATCCACATTGAAGTCTACTTTCTTTTGGAAATTTTTAGATCCATAGGATTTTTTTGTAAACCATGTATTAAGATGAACTGCCTGCTCATTTCTGCATTGGCATATATGGGATGTAAATAAAGAGTGATTTTGCCTTCTGTGCTTTGAAAGAAATGTTAGTCACCTTCATAGTGGTGCTCTTTTGTTTCTTGCAGCCAGTGCTCAATGGAAAGCAAGCCGATATGTGCACATGATGAAAATGGTATGTTGACAATACAGTTTTTTTTAAGTAAGTAATTTCTTAAAGCATTTTTTTTACATTTTAAGCTAATGTGGTTCAAATAATTTTTTGAATGACAGCTTGCTACTGCATCTATGATGGGAAGAAACACGTACCTGGTGATATTATCTACAACACAACAGACGGCATTGGAGGATGCATCATTGCAACTTGTTCTCATAATGGAACAATAGAGAGGAACATTTTCCCATGTGAAACAACCACAACCATTGCCACCCCCACCACTGTGTTTGTATTTACTAGCACCTCACAACCAACTACTACTACAGGTACAAGCTCTGATTACTCTGTTTTTTGATCAAATGATATCAATCTCCAAGTCGAGACTCTGAGATTCAGTGTAGTACAACAGAATTTTTTTAAAAAGATAGTGCATGTCCAATACAAATTCATGCCTGTCTGTTATGAAAGTAGACAACAATGAGAACCTAAAACCTGTTGATTAGTCCTTAAGTAGAGTATACATAGTGAATCAATAGGGAAGCAATGGGTTTGTGACAATGAGACACAAAGCAATATTAATGTGTTGCAAGAAGCATAGTACAAAGTAGGCATATCTGTATTGTGTTAGTAAAATGTTTTATCTTGTACTGCTCTTTGTAAGAGCTTAGGGTCTTATTATGCTTTAGAAAGTAGCATATTCTTAATACATATGTGATTATGAAGTTATGGCCAAAGCTATTCTTAATAAATCAAATTGATTCATTAATTCTACTGTAATTGAAATTCAAAATAGAATTGAAGACCAGAACTTCAAGATAGAAGTAGAATAGTATAGTATAATACAACATAATTATTATAATATAATATAATATAATATAATATATTCAAGATGTAGATAATTTGACTCCTTGGCTGCAGGTTTCATTGATATGGAGTACCGACTATAATAATAATAATATAATACTGTATAACCTAGCATACTCTAATCTAATTTAAACTAATTAGCAGGCATACCTAAAATGGGAAACTTGCAATTCAGCCATAACATAGATATGCCCAAAGAACTCAAGTGCAAATACAAGGAAGGCTAATACTGGGCACACTTATAACTAGAGATACCAACCCCTGAAGACTTACTGAAATATGACCATCAAAGAAAAACTGTATTCATTGTATACTACTGGGCTGGTGTTAGATGAAGTGTTTATGTGTGCCTCTTTTCTATAGTGTGTGTAAGATTGATTCCCCCTTGTTTATAATTACATAGGGGCAGAACCACCTTAAACAACTAATTAAAAATCTCCTAAAAATGCACCTACACAATCTATATAAATAAAAATGTAATGTTTGTTTGTGGGATTAACATAACTCAAAAACCACTTGACAAATTGACACCAAATTTGGACACAATACACCTATCAGGCCAACAAGTGACCATCACTCATAAAAAACACTAAAAAGCACAGCAGAAGGGATTTAAAAAAGCCAAAAAAGCAAAAAGATGCTTCAGCGCATGCACAAAATGATTCCGCCTTGCAAACAAAACACACAATAGCATATGCACACTCTCTTCTGGACTACAGCTCCCTAGACCAGGCCCTTTAGGAGAGGAGGATAATCCAAATGCACTGCTTCCAAGCTGCAAGCTTTCTTCTCCTTGGATTTTTTGAAGGCATCCCAATCTCTGCATATTTCCAATTTCCTATTCCTGGATTGTAACTCCCAGAAAACCTTCAAATAGATAAAATAGATAGACTAGATAAAGTAGGTAGGTAGATAGGTAGGCAGGTAGATAGATTGATCAGGAGGACTGCTGGGAGTTGCAGTCCCAGAATAGAAAGAGAAAGGAAAGAAAAGAAAAGGGAAGGAAGGAAGGGAAGAGAAGGAATGAAGGAGAGAATGAAAGAAAAAAAGGGAAGGGAGGAAAGAAAGAAAGAAAGAAAGAAAGAAAGAAGTAGAGAAAGAGAGTAGGTTGGCCACAGCAATGTGTGGCAGGTACAGCTAGTAGTATATAATTTCTTAGGATAGCAGGTTCCTTTTATACTACAGATATTTCTTGTATCTAATTTCTGGATATCCTTCATCATCGTTTTATTCATTTTGGTATCCAGAATTTAATATATACCTACAGAATGCATGTCTACCTCTCTTTTCAAACTGAATGGCATTCTGCTTGTCTTTGGCCCCATCTACTTTGCCGTATAATCCAGTCTCTGAATGTGGCTTAACTGCATTGAACTGGATTATATGGCAGTGTAGATCTAGCTTTTATCAGAACACTGAAATACTCAGATGTGATCTTCAAATATAATATTTTGTTCTCAGCTCTTTCAAGTGAATGCCATTGTTATAACTGTACATTCTTATAGTTAAAAAGTCATTTGCAAAACTGTCTCCTGCATCCTAAAAATCAAATAATAAGTTTCAGAAAAGTCTAACTGATTTTTGTTGTTGTCATTTCCAACTTATGGCAACCCGAAAATCACTCTATTACAGGGCTTTCTGGGACTGAGAGTGTGTGACGATCTGATTTCTTTTTCCTAATCAGCAGCTTTGGTGAAGCTGCTGATTTCTGAGTATTCATTCAAGGAAGCTTTCTTCTTAGAGCTGGTATCTAGTTAATATAATCTAGCACCTAGATTACCAATTATACTAATGTATCCTTTTAATCATCTTCCACAGCACCTACAACTACACTTTGTGTTCAGGAAAATTGCCATTGGTCACAATGGTATGATGTGAGCCAGCCTGGTTCTGGAGAAGATGGTGGTGATTTTGACAGTTTTGATCACCTGAGAGCTGAGGGTTATAACGTCTGTAAAACTCCAAAGAAAGTTGAATGTCGGGCTGAGAAATTCCCCAATACTCCATTAAGTGAACTGGGCCAAAAGGTTGAATGCAATACTGAAGTGGGATTAATCTGCTACAATAACGACCAGAGTACAAAGAAGTGCCATAATTATCAAATGAGAATCCAATGTTGCAGCTTTGTACCATGTGGTTACACTACTGCCTCCACATCTCAGACTACTACAGTCTCCACAGCTCCAACAGCAACAACCTCACCGTCTACTGCAGAAAGTACATCTACAACTTCTGTTCCCACAACTTCCTCTACTCCCGAAACTACAACAGTAACAACCACACCATCTACAAAAGAAAGTACTACCACGACTACTATCCCCACAACATCAACTACAACTCGAGAGCCTACAACAGTAACAACCACACCCTCTACTACAGAAAGTACAACCACGGCTACTTCCCCCACAACATCAACAACTCCAAAAACTACAACAATAACAACCACACCCTCTACTACAGAAAGTACAACCACGACTACTATCCCCACAACATCAACTACAACTCCAGAAACTACAACAGTAACAACCACACCCTCTACTACAGAAAGAACAACCACAACTACTACCCCCACAACATCAACTCCAACTCCAGAACCTACAACAGTAACAACCACACCCTCTACTACAGAAAGTACAACCACAACTACTGCTCCCACAACATCAACGACAACTCCAGAAACTACAACAGTAACAACCACACCCTCTACTACAGAAAGAACAACCACAACTACTACCTCCACAACATCAACTCCAACTCCAGAACCTACAACAGTAACAACCACACCCTCTACTACAGAAAGTACAACCACAACTACTGCTCCTACAACATCAATGACAACTCCAGAAACTACAACAGTAACAACCACACCCTCTACTACAGAAAGTATAACCACAACTACTACCCCCACAACATCAACTCCAACTCCAGAACCTACAACAGTAACAACCACACCCTCTACTACAGAAAGTACAACCACGACTACTGCTCCCACAACATCAACTCCAACTCCAGAACCTAAAACAGTAACAACCAAACCCTCTACTACAGAAAGTACAACCACAACTACTGCTCCTATAACATCAACTCCAGAAACTACAACAGTAACAACCACACCCTCTACTACAGAAAGTACAACCACAACTACTGCTCCTACAACATCAACGACAACTTCAGAACCTACAACAGTAACAACCACACCCTCTACTACAGAAAGTACAACCACGACTACTATCCCCACAACATCAACTACAACTCCAGAAACTACAACAGTAACAACCACACCCTCTACTACAGAAACTACAACCACAACTACTGCTCCTACAACATCAACGACAACTTCAGAACCTACAATAGTAACAACCACACCCACGACTACTATCCCCACAACATCAACTACAACTCCAGAAACTACAACAGTAACAACCACACCCTCTACTACAGAAAAAACAACCACAACTACTACCCCCACAACATCAACTCCAACTCCAGAACCTACAACAGTAACAACCACACCCTCTACTACAGAAACTACAATCACAACTGCTATTCCCACAACTCCCAGTGCAACTCCAGAAACTGCAACAGCAACAACCACATCTGAACGAACTACTGTTATAACTACAACAACTTCTCCAACTACCACACCTACACCAACAACAGTTACAACAAAAACTATTCCAGCAACAACGCATCCAGAAACAACAGCTACATCAACTTTGACCTCAACAAGTGAAATATGCACTCAAGAATTCTGTGAATGGTCCAAGTGGTATGATGAAAGTTACCCGGGTGCAGCACTTGATGATGGAGATTTTGACACATTTAAGAACATAAGAGCCAAAGGTCATAAGGTTTGTAAAGCTCCAAGAAATGTTGAATGCAGAGCGGTACGATTTCCCGATGATCCACTACAAAAATTGGAACAAAAGGTTATTTGCAGTAAAACAGAGGGACTAATATGTTATAACAAAGATCAATTTCCACCAATTTGCTACAACTATGAAATAAGAATTGAATGCTGCAAAAAAATAATTGTACCATGCCCCACTAGCTCACCATTAACAACTACACAACCACCAACTTCAACATCAAAATATACAACAGCAGTCAAAACCACGAAGAAACCAACTACAACAGCAGAGACAACAACAGTAAAGCGAGAAACAACCACAACAGTCCAACCTATCATTACGCAGATTCGCACAACTAGACAGCCATCTACAGCACAACAAAGAGAGAGAACAACTGAAGTTCCCGAAACCACAGCCACCACAAAGATGACACCACGAACTACCAGTCCAGTTCTAACTACGACCACAAGAGTTACTTCAGCAACATCCAAGCCAGTAACAACAAGACCTGAAATTGTTACATCCACAATTACGACCACAAAAAAACCCATAGAAACTACTACTACTACTACTACTACTACTAAATCCTCCACTCCTAAATCTACCAAAGAGCATACAACCACTTTGCTTACCACCACATCCTTGCCAACAACCAGTACAATCCAAGTGACAACAACATCTCCGGAAACACCTTGCTCACCCACGAAATGCCAGTGGTCTGAGTGGTATGATGTTGACTATCCCACTGTAGGACCTAAAGGAGGAGACATAGAAACATATGACAACATCCGGGCAGCTGGAGGAAAAATCTGTCACAAGCCATCAAATATTCAGTGTAGGGCTGAAAGCCACCCTGAGCGAACAATTGCAGAAGTGGGCCAAGTTGTTGACTGTGATGTCAAGAAAGGGCTGGTTTGCGAGAACCAACAACAAAAAGGGAAATTTAAGCAGTGCTTAAACTTTGAATTACGGGTATTATGCTGTGAACAAAACCCAGAGTGTCCACCCACACCCATACCAAGCACAACCACTAGCAAACCAGTTCCTACAACCACCACAACAGTCGCTCCAACAACAACAACCAGGCCAGTAACAACAACGAAACCTGAAACTACCACGACTGCTGCTACTACCACCACCACAACTGCTAGTACCAAAGTAACCACAGGAGCAACAACGACTAGATCCTCCACTCCTAAATCTACCAGAGAACATACAACTACTTTGCCTACCACCACATCCTTGCCAACAACCAGTACAATCCAAGTGACAACAACATCTCCGGAAACACCTTGCTCGCCCACGAAATGCCAGTGGTCCGAGTGGTATGATGTTGACTATCCTACTGTAGGACCTAAAGGAGGAGACATAGAAACATATGACAACATTCGGGCAGCAGGAGGAAAAATCTGTCCCAAACCATCAAATATTCAGTGTAGGGCTGAAAGGAACCCTGAGCTAACGATTGCAGAATTGCACCAGGTTGTTGACTGTGATGTCAAGAAAGGGCTGGTTTGCGAGAACCAACAACAAAAAGGGAAATTTAATGAGTGCTTAAACTATGAAGTACGGGTATTATGCTGTGAACAAAATCCAGAGTGTCCACCCACACCCATACCAAGCACAACCACTAGCAAACCAGTTCCTAAAACCACCACAACAGTCGCTCCAACAACAACAACCAGGCCAGTAACAACAACAAAAGCTGAAACTACCACGACTGCTGCTACTACCACCACCACAATTCCTATCACCACCACAACTGCTAGTACCAAAGTAACCACAGGAGCAACAACGACTAGATTCTCCACTCCTCAATCTACCAGAGAGCATACAACCACTTTGCCTACCACCACATCCTTGCCAACAACCAGTACAATCCAAGTGACAACAACATCTCCGGAAACACCTTGCTCGCCCATGAAATGCCAGTGGTCCCAGTGGTATGATGTTGACTCTCCTACTGTAGGACCTAAAGGAGGAGATATAGAAACATATGACAACATTCGGGCAGCAGGAGGAAAAATCTGTCCCAAACCATCAAATATTCAGTGTAGGGCTGAAAGGAACCCTGAGCTAACTATTGCAGAATTGGGCCAGGTTGTTGACTGTGATGTCAAGAAAGGGCTGGTTTGCGAGAACCAACAACAAAAAGGGAAATTTAAGCAGTGCTTAAACTTTGAATTACGAGTATTATGCTGTGAACAAAACCCAGAGTGTCCACCCACACCCATACCAAGCACAACCACTAGCAAACCAGTTCCTACAACCACCACAACAGTCGCTCCAACAACAACAACCAGGCCAGTAACAACAACAAAAGCTGAAACTACCACGACTGCTGCTACTACCACCACCACAATTCCTATCACCACCACAACTGCTAGTACCAAAGTAACCACGGAAGCATTAACGACTAGATCCTCCACTCCTAAATCTACCAGAGAGCATACAACCACTTTGCCTACCACCACATCCTTGCCAACAACCAGTACAATCCAAGTGACAACAACATCTCCGGAAACACCTTGCTCGCCCATGAAATGCCAGTGGTCCGAGTGGTATGATGTTGACTCTCCTACTGTAGGACCTAAAGGAGGAGATATAGAAACATATGACAACATCCGGGCAGCAGGAGGAAAAATCTGTCCCAAACCATCAAATATTCAGTGTAGGGCTGAAAGGCACCCTGAGCTAACGATTGCAGAAGTGGGCCAAGTTGTTGACTGTGATGTCAAGAAAGGGCTGGTTTGCGAGAATCAACAACAAAAAGGGAAATTTAAGCAGTGCTTAAACTTTGAATTACGGGTATTATGCTGTGAACAAAACCCAGAGTGTCCACCCACACCCATACCAAGCACAACCACTAGCAAACCAGTTCCTACAACCACCACAACAGTCGCTCCAACAACAACAACCAGGCCAGTAACAACAACAAAAGCTGAAACTACCACGACTGCTGCTACTACCACCACCACAATTCCTATCACCACCACAACTGCTAGTACCAAAGTAACCACGGAAGCATTAACGACTAGATCCTCCACTCCTAAATCTACCAGAGAGCATACAACCACTTTGCCTACCACCACATCCTTGCCAACAACCAGTACAGTCCAAGTGACAACAACATCTCCGGAAACACCTTGCTCGCCCACGAAATGCCAGTGGTCCAAGTGGTATGATGTTGGCTCTCCTACTGTAGGACCTAAAGGAGGAGACATAGAAACATATGACAACATCCGGGCAGCAGGAGGAAAAATCTGTCCCAAGCCATCAAATATTCAGTGTAGGGCTGAAAGGCACCCTGAGCTAACGATTGCAGAAGTGGGCCAAGTTGTTGACTGTGATGTCAAGAAAGGGCTGATTTGCGAGAACCAACAACAAAAAGGGAAATTTAATCAGTGCTTAAACTATGAATTACGGGTATTATGCTGTGAACAAAACCCAGAGTGTCCACCCATACCCAGGACCACCACCACAATAACTACAACCATAAAGTCAACCTCTCCTATTCACACCACAACTGCAGAACTTAGTACGACTTCTATAGTGACAGAAACACCAACACCAACCTCCTCAGCCAGCAGCACAACTCAATGTCTCTGTCAAATTGGGGAAAAAACGTATCATCCTGGTGTGTATTTCCTTTCATTTTCCATATTGCTTTGCAGATAATATTAAAATTATGTTATTTAATTTTTTCATAATTTTTGGGAATATTCCATTATTTTATATTCATTTCAGTGCTATTCACATGGTTTCTGTCTTGTTATTAAATATATAAGGTTTTTATTTATTTATCGTGTCATCAGCAACCAGACATTTGTATTACATTATATATTACATATGTAATATATAAGGTGATGAGTGTAGTCAGCTTTGCATGAAATATTACACTGTAACAATATTAAAGCACTTGATCATTGGGGGCTATTTTTTTTAGGTGAGACTATTTACAATACAACAGACAGTGATGGCTGTTCTTTTTATGCCATTTGTGGCTTAAAATGTTCTGTTGAGAGGTCTAAAGGACCATGCCCAGCAACATCACCCACGCCAACTCCAACTGTTGTGATCACAACTCCCTCTACCACTCCTGCTACCACAACACCGCTAATTGGCTGCCCTGATGTTATTCCGCCCAGGCAGGTAAGAACTGCTTCTTGCTTAACTTTAAAATTACACTTTTTAAATTGGGTTTGGCCTTACAGGCTAGGCCGTAATGCTGTAATCTCTTATATGTGCACACTTTTTCAGTATTTCAAATGATATTGTATGCCTCTTCAGAAACTGGAGCATGAATGATGGTTATGTTGAGACTGCAATGGTCAAATGTCTGAAGGTACTTGGATAATGGAACTCACATGTAATGCGTACCAGATGGATTTTACATGTAGTGCAATAGGTAGAGCTAGTTATATAGCAAGAAAGAGTAAATTGAGATTAAATTGAACCAACCTCCTGAAGTTTCTGTTCTTTAACAAAACAGAAGATTCACCAAATCTTTATACTGTTTATTAATATACACAAAATGGTATTTGCAAGATAACTGTCACGTACTGTCATGTGCTCAAGAGGACAGAAATGGAGAGGCTGTCCTCCCCTGCTCTGAACTGCACAAACTATCACTCATTCATGATAGTAAGCTCCCACTATCCTACAACAGTGGGAGATGGCACCGAGGTTATAACCGAGACCTCTTGTTTGTGAGCGACAGCATTAAATCACTAAATCAGTGGGACCACCAATCCCAAACACACAGTACCGACCAATAGTATGCCAATTGTTTCCAACTATAAGGCCCCAGGAAGTTTGATTTAAACGAAGGTTCAACTTCAGAAAGGCAGATTGGACTAAATTCTCAGACATGTTAGATGACATGATCACATTGGTCGTGCCAAGAAAGAACAGTGGATAAAGCTGATCACAGAGGTCGACATGGGCAGGAGCAGCCAGAAGGCATGGAGGCTGCTAAAACGGTTGAGCAATGACCCTTCACAAACTAATACCCATGCCAACATAAACGCAGATCAGATAGCACACCAACCCTTGAAGAATGGGAAACCCAACCTTGCCACCAAAGTAGGAAAGAAACCAATAGCCAGACAATCAGAGATTGAGGACAACAACCTCCATGAACCCTTTACACCTACTGAATTGGACATGGCTCTCAATAAATGTAAAAATCACAAAGCAGCTGGCGTGGATGATCTACGGATGGAACAAATAAAGAACTTTGCCCCAAAACAAGGCGCTGGCTTCTGGAGCTGATGAACAACTGTACTGCATCCTGTCATATCCCCAAAATCTGGAGGAAAGCAAGAGTCATCACTATCTTGAAGCCAGGCAAAGGCCACCATGATCCAAAAAGTTATAGACCAATCTCCCTTTTGTGCCACCTTTACAAAGTTCTGGAGAGACTTATTTTGCATAGAATTATGGAAAAAATAGACCCATGTCTGATTCCACAGCAAGCTGGCTTCAGGAAAGGCAAAAGCTGCACATCGCAAGTGCTGAACCTGACAGCACATAGAAGATGGCTTTGAAAGGCAGCAGATCACAGGAGCTGTCTTCATAGAACTGTCAGTGGCTTATGATACTGTAAACCACCGCCTCCTCCTGAGAAAAAATGTATACTATCACAAAGGACTACTGCCTCACCTGCCTCACAGGAAACCTGCTACAAAACAGTAGCTTCTTTGTTGAGTTCCAGGACCAGAGAAGCAGATGGCAGAAATAGAAGAACGACCTGAATCAGGGAAGCGTGCTTGCCCCATCCATGTTCAGCACAAATGACCAGCCACTGCCAGAAGGGCTGATGATTGTGCCATTACTGCTCAAGCAGGGAGCTTTGAGATGGTTGAACAGATGCTCTTCAAAGCTCTAGGTGCTCTTACTGCCTATTACAGGGAAAACCAGCTGATTCTTAATCCATCTAAAACACAGACATGTGCCTTTCACATTAAGAACAGACAAGCACCCCGAGCTCTGAGGATCACCTGGGAAGGAATCCCACTGGAGCATTGCAGCACACCCAAATACCAGGGAGTCACTCTGACCATGCTATGACCTACAAGAAGCACTGCCTGAACATCAAGCAAAAAGTGGGTGCTAGAAACGATATCATACGAAAGCTGACTGGCACAACCTGGGGATCACAACCAGATGCAGTGAAGACATCTGTCCTTGCACTATGCTGCTCTGCTGCTGAGTATGCATGCTAGGTATGGGACACATCTCACCACGCTAAAACAGTGGATATGGCTCTTAATGAGACATGCCGCATTATCACGGGGTGTCTGCGCACTACACCACTGGAGAAATTACACTGTCTAGTTGGTATTGCACCACCTGACATCTGCCAGGAAGTAGCAGCCAATAGTGAAAGGACCAAGGCAGTGACATCTCCAGCCCATCCCTTGTTTGGGTATCAGCCAGCACATCAACGACTTAAATCAAGAAATAGTTTTCTAAGATCTACAGAGACACTCGCTGGAACACCCTAGCAAGCGAGAGTCCAGAAGTGGCAGGCTAAAACCCAGAACCTCAATCAATGGCTGATACCAAATGAGAGACTCCCCCTGGGCACACAGAAGACTGGGCGACTTGGAAAAGGCTGAACAGACTGCGCTCTGGCACCACGAGATGCAGAGCCAATCTTAAGAAATTGGGCTATGAAGTGGAATCCACGACATGCGAGTGTGGAGAAGAGCAAACCACAGACCACCTGCTGCAATGCAACCTGAGCCCTGCCACATGCACAATGGAGGACCTCCTTGCGGCAACACCAGAGGCACTCTAAGTGGCCAGCTACTGGTCAAAGGACATTAAATCAACTACTAATCTTGCAAATTCTGTGTTTTGTCTGTTTGTTTTGTCTGTTTTTGTTAAAAATGTAATACAAATGTCTGGTTGCTGGTGACGTGATAAATAAATGTTCTATAAAAATATCACTGACATTAGTATTTGTTATTACTGGACTATTGAATAAGAAGGATTTACTCAAGAACCAATTGATCAAAAAGCTGAGAAAAACATACAGAAATCATAAGAGAGATAAACCATACCTTGGTACACATATTTTTGTGCAATTAAGAAAGTCCAGCAGCAGTATTAAGGAGAATACTTTATAGATAATCTGTAATTCTTATTCATATGTATGTATTTCTTATTCATATTAAATAGGTGATATTCGAATAGGATTTAACATCTGATGCTATCTAAAAAAAGAAATGCAAAAACTCACAGTTCTAAAGCAATAAGTTTTGAATTTTGAATGAATGTTCAGATTTCATTAAGTTTTTTTCCAGTAAAATTCAAATGTGAGGGAATATTTGGAAATATTTGACTAAACGTGTTTCTGCATTCTAATGGAAAATCACAACAGGAACAAGTTGAGGAATACACTTTGCATGCCACTGTTGTGTTGTTTTTAACTGCTAGGGTGAAAGCTTTCCTGTCTACTTCAACTTCTAATTGGGCTGCTCTGTAGAAAAGAAAAGAAAAATAGATGCAAGAAAATGCTTCTTGGCATATGTAGTTTATAAAATGGATACCACAAATTGAGCAGTAACCAAAAAACTCAAATAAATATGCAACTCCTTCTTCCTTGTGGTCATGACACCTATTTATCATATTTCAATACAACTAAAAATGTGCATAAGCCCTAGCCAGGGCAAACTGTATGTTGCAATAGTAACACTTCTTTCTCTGCTCAGGTTGGTGAGACATGGACATCAAACTGCACAAGATATACTTGTGAAGGAAACAACAAAATTGCTGTGAGTCATGTCAAATGTCCAAAGGTACAGGATATTGTGTGTGAAAATGGATACCCACCTGTAAAAGTCTTCCAAGATGATGGCTGTTGTTACCACTACGAATGTGAATGTAAGTGGATGTTACTATGAAAATACAATTGAAAATGCCATATCCTTTTCATAAAGCATAAATGTTGCTAAGGCTGCGGTAACTTAAATGCTAATGTTTGCCATGTTGCAGTTATATTATTTTGATTCTGATTCCGATTACATTTAATCAGGTGTATGCAGTGGCTGGGGTGATCCTCACTACATCACCTTTGATGGAGTTTACTACACCTTCCTGGACAATTGTACATATGTCTTGGTGAAGGAGATTACACCAACACATGACAACTTTACCATTCTTGTTGATAATGCCTTTTGTGATTCAGAAGATGGACTTTCATGTCCTAAGTCTACCATTATTAAATACAAGACTTCAACAGTAATTTTAACCCGTGAATATGTTGATGGCATGGAAACCAATAAGGTAAGAACTATTCAAAATGGGTTGTTGTAGGTTTTTCCGGGCTATATGGCCATGTTCTGGAGGCAATTTTTCTCCTGACGTTTTGCCTGCATCTGTGGCAAGCATCCTCAGAGGTATTGAGGTCTGTTGGAACTAGGAAAAATGGGTTTATATATCTGTGGAATGACCAGAGTGAGACAAAGGACTTTTGTTTGCTGGGGCTAGCTGTGAATGTTTCAGCTGATCACCTTGATTTGCATTCAATGGCTTGGAAGCGCCTGGGGGGAATCTTTTGTTGAGGGTGATTTCATGTGCCTGTTTGTTTCCCCTCTGTTGTTTTGCTGCTGTAATTTGCTGCTGTAATTCAAAATGTTGAAAGCACTTATTTTAGGTTGCAATCTCATACAGGGAAGACAGGGGGACCTTTGACTTGCCTACTGGTAGAAATCTATACAAGTCTTCATGTCTAATCATTACACTTAATTGCTTTTACTTTCTGTGCTTTTGATGTTTAAAATCACTGTGATTAGAAAATAGTTTGAAAAAGTCCTGAAATGTGAAACAAACATCAATATGCATTAAAACTTGAATGATCTAACTAACAGAAAAAAACATTTTTAAATTTTTCATTCTTGAAAAGCAAAAGAATGAAGTAAGTGGTGGCTTATATCTCTTCCATTTTTATGTCCCATTTGGAATACTGTAATATGCCTTACATGCAGCTGTTCTGAAAAGCGTTCTGAAACTTGTTTGCCCACACTGCTGCAGCCAGTTATAGGAAACCCTTTTCACTGCATAATCTTTGGCTACTGAACAATCTGGGGCCACAATCTGAAATTGTATGATAACTTACAAAACCACAGATAATGTAGCATTCCTCCCATCTCTATTTAAATGACCACATTTTTCTATAAGCTTCACCTGAGCTTTTCAAGCAGGATGAAAGAAATTC
The DNA here is from genome assembly GCF_037176765.1 of Anolis sagrei. Taxonomy (NCBI): domain Eukaryota; kingdom Metazoa; phylum Chordata; class Lepidosauria; order Squamata; family Anolidae; genus Anolis; species Anolis sagrei. The sequence continues at coordinate 242,890,382 of NC_090021.1, forward strand.
AGAACATGGGCTGAATGTAGCCCCTCAAGGGTCTTTTTTAGGGACCACAATCCCATACCCCACAAATTTTATTGTATTTTTTTCTTTATTTTTGTCCCACATTTCTCCTGAAAAGGAACTTGGGGCAGCTAGAAAAAATATATAAAACAATACTAAATAAAAACAATGCAAATACATTAAAGTATAAATATAATTTTTTAAAACAATTAAATCTTGTATATTATTAAATGTTAACATATGAAAATGTATTAACATTTTATTACACCTCCCTCCCCAAATCACACTTTTAAAGGCCCTTTCCTCATCAATTTACAAATGCCTGATGGGAGAGAAATGTTTTTTACTTGCCGACAAAATTTAAGCAAGGAAATTTAGGGAAGAAGCTGCAGATTCTGGGAGCAGCCACTGAGACGGCCCTCTCCTCGTTCCCACCTGTCCATTAAGAAGCATAGAGACACAATGCTACCATGTTTTTAGAGTCCTCTGGGCTGCTTTAGCCTCAGGAGAAGCTTTTTTATATCACCCAGGAGGTGAGACTGAATTTGAATGGTGACACTTTCCCATAAGAGCCTACAAAAATTTATAGGACAGGGTTAACTTCTGTTTTCCTTCCTGGTTTTAAAAGGTCCTCTCTTAAGTCTAAAACAGCCAAGAGGGATTGAAATGTGACAAAAGTGCCTCCTACTTCCAAGATGGCAAGAGGACATATACGTTTTTAAAAAGTGGAGAGCATGGAAGAAAATTATGACATTAAGTCTGATGTGAAACCTGTATCACTTCTTGACCTCTAGTAGTAGTCCATCTGGATTCCCCGTTCTCGCTGTTCTGAAATTATCAGAGATATACTGGGGGAAAGGAAAGCAACCATTTTTTGGCAGCTACACCTCTGCTTTTGAACACCCTACCAAAGCAGGACAGCTTCACATGCATGCATGTACATATACATAGATAATTTTTATCCATATATGTCATTCTCATTTAGGCTGACTTGATTCTGAAATCATTTTAAACTGGTAGATTCCCGTCTTCCTTTCTTTTCTATCAGTTTTTAACTGAGAGAATGTTAAGGATCACTTTTATATTATATTATATGTAGTTTATTGTTAATCCTTTTTGCTACAATTTCAGTGGAAAGGTGGGATATTCATATAATAGATGGCAATAAAATAAATGCATAACAGCAAACACAAAATATATAGAAATAGTCTTCTTTAAAAGTATGCACTTTTGTTTTTTGTTTTTTTTAAATCACATGTAAAATTAATCCCGTACACAGGTTTACTTCAATGACAAGGTTGTCAGCCCAGGTTATCATCATGATGGCATGTATATCTCCTCACAAGGCATCAATATGGTGGTTGAGATCCCTGACATTGGTTCTGTGATATCCTTCAGTGGCTTTATTTTCCTCATCAAGCTTTCGCCCATCTATTTTGCCAACAATACTGAAGGACAATGCGGTAAGAGGTTTGGTTTAATCCCATCAAACAAACATGACTCATTCTTTGCAACCAATTATCATTTAAAACTGAGCCAAACATTATTGTACACCACTCTGCAAGTATGAGTACAGTACTACACATGATTTAGAAACGAACCAGAGAATAACATTTACCTCTATATAGGGCTATGAAAGACTCCTATGTGAAACTCTAGGGAGTCCTTGCTTCTCTGAGTTGTCAGTATGATGTAAAATGGACTAATTATTTTTCCTGTTTTTAAAAATGCCCATTCTGGTGTTTTTCTTCCTCATGTCTCTAAACTATAGGCATTTTAAAATCATTTCATGGATACTAGATATTTTAGGCATTTAAGGAAAAACTGAAAAGCAAAGAGAAGAGCCAATCTGATATTTACTTTAAAAAAGATATTTACTTTCAAGCAGCATTCAGTGTCATGGCTTAAATCTTGTCATTGAATTTTATACTGCATTTTATATTAATATAATTCTCCATATAGTTTGTCATGGATGTAAGGCCTTTTATCTTCTACTCTACATTTTGTTCCACTCAGGTACCTGCACAAATGATAGAAAAGATGAATGCCGCTTACCAAATGGTGAGATTGCTAGTAGCTGTTCCCACATGGCTCCCTATTGGAGAGTTCACGATGACAAGAAAAAGTACTGCCTTGGACCAGTACCAACACCATCACCTACAGAATCTCCAACCCCCTGTCCACCTAGTGAACTTTGCAAGATCATTTTGCATGAGTAAGACAAAATCTGCTTTTTCTGTTACTTCTTGCAGTGGTGGTGGTGGTGGTGATATCTTGTGGAAGTGGGAGAGAACATTCCACATTTAAAAGAATAAAATTTTTAGTCCTGGTCTGTGGGTTAAAGTTGGATATTTTTTGTAAAATAATCCTTAAGTACCATGAGCTTCAGACCTGTACAAATATAGGTCTGAGGGTGGATCTACACCAGGGGTCCTCAAACTTTTTAAACAGAAGGCCAGGTCACAGTCCCTTAAACCGTTGGAGGGCCGGATTATAATTTGAAAAAAATATGAATTCCGATGCACACTGCACATATCTTATTTGAAGTGCAAAAAACCACTTAAAAACAATACAATAATTAAAATGAAGAACAATTTTAACAAATATAAGCTTATTAGTATTTCAGTGGGAAGTGTGGGCCTGCTTTTGGCTGATGAGATAGGATTGTTGTTGTTGTTGTTGTTGTTGTGTGCTTTCAAGTCATTTCAGACTTAGGTTGACCCTGAGTGAGGGCCAGATAAATGACCTTGGAGGGCCATATCTGGCCCTCGAGCCTTAGTTTGAGGACCCCTGATCTACACTGTCATATAATATAGTTTAAATCTGCATTATATGATCAGGGTAGAACTGCATTGTATCAGACCACATTGATCACATAATGCATATTCACTCTTTATCTATCCTGCCAATACAAGGAGATCCATATTGCAATCATGTGTACCTTCTCTTGGGGCAAGACCTACTAGTGAAGCTTGCTTTTGAGCAGGGAGTGAGTATATTCCACAAAAGAGTAGCTATATAAAAGATACTTATGTCCAAAATCTGGACGTTCTTGTAGAACTGAAGGATTTCATCTTCTCTAAAGGTGAGGATGGAGCACATCTAATTGCCTATTTCTTCCCATCACACCCACAACCACAAAACTAGGTCTCAATTCAGAAAGTTTAAACACTGCTATATTCCAAGTATTACTATTATTACTACAGTATCTTGTTAATTAAGCAAAAGAGTCAATATTCTACATTGCCTACATGGTTATGTTTCCAGATTTTCATCCATTCTAGTCTATGCCCTTCATTTTGGGTCTATTTCAAATGGTTCAGGAACTTTTCCCCAAATGAGAAGAGGATTCTTCCCCTTTTCAATAATATTTTTTTCATCCCAAGTTTTTCTGTTCGGTTACAGTATCTTCTCCGAGTGCCATGACATCATACCACCTGAACCCTTCTACCGAGGCTGCCTCTTTGATTCTTGCCACCAAACAAATACCTCCGTGCAATGTTCTGGATTAGAGATATACGCTTCTCTCTGTGTCTCAAAAGGTGTCTGTGTTGATTGGAGAGCAAGTACCCAGGGTCAATGCTGTAAGTACCAGAGTTGGAATCTATGCCACTTTTTATTTACAAAATATATAGACACTCAAGACATATTCTGCATCTGTTATTTTTTATATAAAAAACCCCAGATAATTCTATTGTAGTAGATGCTAGCTGAATGAATAAATTGGAAGGTGTGAACAATTCAACTGTCAACACATGTTAGCGGGAATGTGGATCATAAGAGGTCTTTCCCAAGACTGATATTTTTTCCAGTACACATTCAATGAACGCTTCATATGTTTATAAGTGAAATCTACATTCTAAACCAGTTGTTCCCAACCTTTTTTTGGCCATGTTCCTCCTAAGCATCTCTAAAACCCTGTTAACCCCTCCCATGACATATAATTCTTATTATTCAAAAAGGCCATTAATTGACCACGTTATCACACCAGGGCTTTAAAGCGGGCAGCCCCACATTTCTGCCACCTGCAGAATTCTGGGAAATGAGGTTCAGGATGGGGCCTTTTGAATTCTCAGCTATAGAGGTTCTCGCCAACCTAAAATGGCAGAGTGACTGAACAAATTTGAGTTGTTGTTACTGCTTATTTTTATTTTATTTTTTATGTTGTACCACCTCACTTATTATAAAATAAATTTAAATGCCTGTGCACATACAGAGAAGCACTTTCCATATACTTAATCATATAGTCAGGAATAGGAGATAAAGCAAAGACATGCAGAGGAGAACAACATTCATTATGTGTAAAGACTTTGTCATTGTCTAACATTGATTTGTTTTTACCCTTTACAGCATACAACTGTCCTGCAGGCAAAATATATAAATCATGTGGCCCTCTCAACCCTCCGACATGTGAGAGGAGGTAAGAAAATATCAGCAAAAAATGTCCTTCAAAAGTAATTAGCAGCAATGTGGTGTTGATTGTATGCTGGATTTCAACTGGGGAGACATGAGTGAAAATCCCTTATCTTCTGTAAAAATCTAGTGTCCAATCTCAGATGTTATAATCTCTCATTGGGTCAGAGGCTTACTGTGAAAGTAAAATAGATTATTGAGAATTTGGACTACCTGAACCACTTTATGGAAGTGCAGTGAAGATATAATTGTGTTATAATTAGGGAATAATTATCTGAATAGTGTTAGTATGGGAAATACCCCTTTATATACATGTGTGTGTGTGTGTGTGTGTGCGTAATATTTCATACATTTCTACAAAATATCAATGTATTATACATAAAAGCCTTAACAGCTGTAAACGTGTTATATGTTACATTCCACTTTCATTCAACAGGTGGTTGACATAAGTCGTCTTATATACATCCTTCTTTTAAAAAATTAACATTTAACTATTTATTTAATATTAAAGCTGCCCGTGTTGCCCATCCCTCATCCCTCTCTCTAACCACATATTTATTTTATACTAACCATTGTTTTCTTAATTTCTATAAGATCCTTTTTTTAACTATTCTGTATACATCATCCATTTATTCTTTATTTCATCTATTGTATCTTCTTGAGTATCATCCCTCTTTATGCTTATTATAATTTGAAATTGGACCTGATCATATAGATAGCTATGCCAATTTCCCATCCATTTTTTCATCTTTCCACCCCCATGCAATTACTCCCTGTCCTGCCCAAATCATACTTTTGAAAAATTCTTGTTCTTTTGTTTTAATTCTGTTATTATGGTTCCCATTAATAGAATATCAAAATCTACCTATAATGGAAATTTGAATATTTTTCCATCGTTTCTGTTATCTTTTACCAGAAGGGAATTTCCTTTAGGCAATCCCAATATATTGCCAACCTGTGTGTGTCTTTATCTCTTCAGACTTTTATTTGGGTGGCAAACAGACTGAATTGATTATGTTTCAAAGGTGTTTTCATATAAGTCTAAACTATGCTTATTTTTCATTGCAGTTCTGTTTATCATAATGGCAGTGGAATCACTGAAGGTTGTTTCTGTCCTGAAGGAACCCAACTCTATAGCGAACATAGTGATGTCTGTGTTAGTGAATGTGGTATGTATCCTTAATTTCAGGATAGAATTGATACATATTGTGAGTGGCAGTTGGTAGCTTCCAAGTAACTCTCTTGAAAGGAGCTATCCAAGTTTCTGAAATGCTTTGGCATAAGGTTCAGCACCTTGAATAAAACCCACAGTATGCTACCCACCTTACTGACATGGGAATCACCAACCACCTCCATGTATTCTTAGGAACAATGGGTGCAAAGATCAGTTTGCATTTTATTATTATCAACATTAACTACAATTTTCTTTCCTAGTTCAGATTCATTTACTCCAAGCATCTTTGCCCTTGCATTGTATTAGAGGATAAAAGCAGCTGTGTTAGATTTAACAGCCCTCCTTTGTTAGTGATCCATCTTCTAAGATACCACAATTATTTCCAGGGCTTTCTAACAGCATCATCCTAAAATCATTATTTCTTATATTTTTATCAGGTTGTACGGGTCCAGATGGGCAGCCCAAAGCGGTAAGTATCAAAACAATTATTCTTTGAGAACTATTAATGGGTGAACACAGGATGTTGGAATCTTCCTGAAAAAGAACAATTTTTAAGAATAATAAAGTGTTTGTGTCTTTGGACTATTGGAAAAAATTCTGCCATGATGCCAAGAAAATTGAGTTATTTACAGAAATGGAAGGCAATTGTATTTTGTGCAAAATGTGTCTTATTCAGCAAAATTGCATATTGTGCAAAAAAAATCACATGTAAAAAAGAAAGGTTGCATGGCAAAGAGCAACATTTTCCATGGCAAAATAATATTTGTAGTGTAACCCACTTATTTCATGAATTCTTCATTTTAAAAAGTCCAGAAATACAAAATGTACAGAAACTCTAATAGTTTATTTATCATGTGAGGAGCAACCAGACAGTTGTATTACATTTTTAACAAAACAAACAAAAAGACAAAAGACAAAGTTTGCAAGTTTGGTAGTTGATTAAATGTCCTTTGACCAGTATCTGGCCACTTGGAGTGTCTCTGGTGTTGCTGCAAGAAGGTCCTTCATTGTGCATGTAGCAGGGCTCAGGTTGCATTGCAGCAGGTGGTCAGTGGTTTGCTCTTCTCCACACTTGCATGTCGTGGATTCCACTTTGTAGCCCCATTTCTTAAGATTGGCTCTGCATCTCGTGGTGCCAGAGTGCAGTCTGTTCAGCGCCTTCCAAGTCACCCAGTTTTCTGTGTGCCCAGGAGGGAGTCTCTCATTTGGTATCAGCCATTGATTGAGGTTCTGGGATTGAGCCTGCCACTTTTGGACTCTCGCTTGCTGAGGTGTTCCAGCGAGTGTCTCTGTAGATCTTAGAAAACTATTTCTTGATTTAAGTCGTTGACATGCTGGCTGATACCCAAACACGGGATGAACTGGAGATGTCACTGCCTTGGTCCTTTCACTATTGGCTGCTACTTCCCAGCGGATGTCAGGTGGTGCAATACTGGCTAGACAGTGTAATTTCTCCAGTGGTGTAGGGCCCAGACACCCCGTGATAGTGCGGCATGTCTCATTAAGAGCCACGTCCACTGTGGTGAGATGTGTCCCACACTGGGCATACATACTCAGTAGCAGAGTAGCATAGCGCAAGGGCAGATGTCTTCACTGTGTCTGGTTGTGATCCCCAGGTTATGCCAGTCAGCTTTCATATGATATTGTTTCTAGCACCCACTTTTTGCTTGATATTCAGGCAGTGCTTCTTGTAGGTCAGAGCACAGTCCAGAGTGACTCCCAGGTATTTGAGTGCGCTGCAATGCTCCAGTGGGATTCCTTCCCAGGTGATCCTCAGAGCTCGGGATGCTTGTCTGTTCTTAAGGTGAAAACATATGTCTGTGTTTTAGATGGATTAGGGATCAGCTGGTTTTCCCTGTAATAGGCGGTAAGGGCACCTAGAGCTTCAGAGAGTTTCTGTTCTACCATCTCAAAGCTCCCTGCTTGAGCAGTAATGGCATGATCATCAGCATAGATGAAGCTCTCCGTCCCTTCTGGCAGTGGCTGGTCATTTGTGTAAATGTTGAACATTGGTGGAGCAAGCATGCTCCCCTGAGGTAGGTCGTTCTTCTGTTTCTGCCATCTGCTTCTCTGGCCCTGGAACTCAACAAAAAAGCTCCTGTTACGTAGCAGGTTCCCTATGAGACGGGTGAAATGGTAGTCCTTTGTGATATTATACATTTTTCTCAGGAAGAGGCGGTGGTTTACAGTATCATAAGCTGCTGACAGGTCTATGAAGACAGCTCCTGTGATCTGCTGCCTTTCAAAGCCATTTTCTATGTGCTGAGTCAGGTTCAGCACTTGCGATGTGCAGCTTTTGCCTTTCCTGAAGCCAGCTTGCTGTGGAATCAGACATGGGTCTATATTTTTCATAATTCTGTGCAAAATAAGTCTCTCCAGAACTTTGTAAAGGTGGCACAACAGAAACTCTGATACAATCCAGGAAGGAGAAATATCTTGAAATATTTAATTATTGCATATGAGAATAATGTAGATGAATAATTTCATCCCTAGTGTTGATGGAACTCTCTTCAGCATAACCTTGGACTTTACTAGTGAGAGATAACTGAGAGTATTTTTAATATCCCTTTCCACAGCCTGGATCAACTTGGATCAGCAACTGCCAGGAGTGTACTTGTGAGAAACATTCTCGTAGGGTGAGATGTAAACCGATGGCATGTAAAGTGTCACCTACTCCAATGGACTGCCCATTGAAAGGCTTTGTTCCCGTCCAAGTGATGACACCTGAAGATAAATGCTGTCCCCAGACACAATGTGGTAAGTATTGTTTTTGGTGTGCTTGCAACAAAAAGAAATATTGAGTTGACTCCAGATGTAGATGTCTGCAAGTAGTGAAAGGGGATTTTACTGCTTCTTTCCCTTCTAAATTCCTGTTGAAACCAATGAGGTATGGTCACAGTGAAAGTGGAGATTCCTCAGAAAATGAGAAGAACCTTCTGCAGACTGAAAATGCTTTTCTTTCTATGGAAAGAAGATTTTAGACCCAGTCTGTAGTGTGACTGACAATACAACAGTCAGATGGCCTCATTCAGATGGACTAGCATAACATCCAACCGTTATAGAGCTGTCTGGGAGACTTCACCAGAACTATGCCCTTGGCAGTTCACAAGATAAGACTAAAATATAATCTCCTTTCCTATGAAAATAGCAGAGCTCACAAATTTTGCATGACGGTTTGGCCTACCTTTGACATCTGTAGTATTGGATTTTCTGTTTTCCACTTGTTTTTCTTTGCTGTTCTACAGTTTCTAGAATTTTGAAGTAGTTGGAGTCTGTGCAGAAAGTACTTCCTTGTTTGGTATTTCACTACTTTAAGCTTTGCCATGGACTCACACATTGCTTCACTCTAAGTTTGGAGTGTAGTTCATTGTTTAAGTATCTGACTTACTATTGAACTATGAGTGCTAGATCAATCACTTAAAAAGCACTATGGACCCTTTCTCTGCTTCAGACCATCTATTGAATTGATTTATCACTGATTTTTTTATCCCAATAGTTATATGCTGGTCTGAGTACCAGTATAAACCCCTGAGTAGTGTGGGAACTGTGCCCAGTTCCAGTTCAGATAATGGCCTGTTATAAATGTAAAAATTTCTTCTGACATTAAGTCTAGTTGTATCCGACTCTGGAGGTGGTACTCATCTCCATTTCTAAGCAGAGCACCAGGATTGTTTGTAGACACCTCCAAGGTCATGTGGCCAGCATGACTGCACTGAAAGCTGTTACCTTCCCACAAAAGCAGTACCTATTGATCTAATCACATTTGCATGGTTTCGAACTGCTAAGTTGACTGAAGCTGAGCCTAACAGCAGAGGCTCACTCCGCTCCCCAGATTTGAACCACTAACCTGTCGGTCAGCAAATTCGGCAGCTCAACGTTTGAAGCTGGGCCTAACAGCAGAGACTCAACCCACTCTCCAGATTTGAACCACTAACCTGTTGGCCAGCAAATTCAGCAGCTCAACAGTTTAACTCCCTGTGCCACCTTTTTACCTGTTATAAATAGAACAAAACTTTCTAAAATGGGGCATTTTCAATTTGGAATATTCCCATTAAATTATATCACCACGGATGTTTGTTTGGCTGAAGCTGTGTCCTTTAAATCATTACAACAAGGTTTTGGTCTGTCCGTGTTACAACCATGGTGTTAGCTGTCATAAGTAAGAATATTGAATAAACTTCTTAATTAATCTTGTTTAATATGAAAAACATCCTGAATTTAACTTCTGTCATTCTTTCTTCCACCCCCTCTGTTTGTCTTGCATTATATAGTGTGCAACACCTCTTACTGTACACAAACCATCAAATCCTGTCCAGTTGGATATACACTGAAACAACAAAATCTGCCAGGAGACTGCTGCATTAATACCACTTGTGGTAAGGATTGAAATATAAGTAGAGAACCTGAAATTTCATATATATATATATATATATATATATATATATATATATATTCATTCATTCATTCATTCATTCTCTCTTTCTCTCTCCCTCCCTTCCTCCCTTTTTCTCATGCAAACATTTGTGTAGTGAGGGGAGATAAAGGGAAACAGATGTATGCATTATAGACAGTCATTTCAATGGCCATATTGTCTCAGGGTCTTCAGAACCAGTGGAACATTTTTGATATGTTGAAAACACCCTTTCCTGTGTTGGCCTGCAAGCCAATTATAATTTTCAAAACTTTTTTTTTAATAGGAGGGCTTTTTAAATAAGTAGATTTGTTTCATTTGTGTACATTTGTATTGTGTGGTTTGCCAAAATCCTCAATGGAAATGGCTGACCCTCAAGAAACAAACTTACTGAATGTCTTCCTGATGTCAGCAAGATTACCATTAATACGTATTAAATATTTTCTGATCCATTTTCAGTTGGATTCACCATAACTCTCTTGTATGCCAGTTCTGCTTTAACTTACAGTTTTTAGAAATACAATATGCTCCCAAATTTGCAGGTAGCAATCTTAAATTAAATATATCTTGACAATTTCCCCCTCAAAACACACATTTTAAAACTATTTTTTCTCAAAATAAGCAATACACCACTGTGAATGTTGCAACATTCAAGAATGTGTGTAATTTATCAGTTGATTAAATTCTGTTTTGAATATTAGTTTGAGAAAAGATGTTTTGACACACTGACATACCATATCAAACAACCAGTAACTACCATAAGGCTTTTTGTCTTCTATGTAAGAGTATTATGATGAGCATTTTTCATTGCTACCTTCACCATTTTTACAAGCATTCTCAATGCAAACTCAGTTTGTTTTTCTCTCTTTTATTAAAAAATAAGAGTCATAGAGTTGGAAGAGACAATATGGGCCATCAAGTCCAACTCCCTGCCATATAAGAAAAGCGAATCAAAGCACCCTTGACAGATGGCCATCTGGCCTCTTCTTAAAAGACTTCAGAGGAGAAGCCTCCACCACACACTGAAGCAGAGAGAGTTCCACTGCTGAATAGCTCTTACAGTGGAATATCCTCTCCTGTAATTTGAACCCATTGCTCTGAGTCCTCTTCAGGGCAGAAGAAAACAAGCCTGCTCCCTCTCCTTATGACATCCTTTCACATATTTATACATGACTATCATGTCTCCTCTTGACCTTCTCTTCTGCAGGCTAAACATACTTAGCTCTTTAATACAGTCCTCATAGGGCATGGTCTCCAGACCTTTGATCCTTTTAGTTGCCTTCATCTGGACACCTTCCAGCTTGTCAATATCCCTCTTAAATTGTGGTGCCCAGAATTGGACACAGTATTCCAGGTGAGGTCTAACCAAAACAGAATAGAGGGGCTCCATGACTTCCCTCGATATAGACACTATACTCCTTTTGATGCAGTCCAAAATTCCATTGGGTTTTTTTTAGCTGTAACATCACATTGTTGGCTCCTGTTCAACTTGTCCATGAATTCTCCAAGATCTCTATCACATATACTGTTTTCAATCTAGGTGTCATGTGCATTTCATTTTTTTCTGTCTAAAGGAAGTATCCCTTATTTTGCCTTGTTGAAATTCATTTTGTTCATTTTGGTCCAGCTCTCTGATCTGTTAAGGTTGTTATGAATGTTGATTCCCTCTTCTAGAATATTGGCTGTTCCTCCCAATTTGATGTCATCTGCAAACTTATAAGCATATCATCAATAGGAGTGTTTCTCAAACTCTGTTCTCCCAGATGTTTTGGACTTCAATTCCCACAATTTCTAACAGCTGGTAAGCTGGCTGGGGTTTCTGGGAGCTGAAGTCCAAAACACCTGGAGGAGCAGAGTTTGAGAAACACTGCTTTAAACATTCCTCCAAGTCAGTAATAAAGATGTAAAAATCTTTTCACACAGTTAGCCTTAAGAAATGCTTTTCCAAATAAAAATCTTCCTTGAAGTATACACAGATTATCTTTTGCCATCTTGTCTTGTGAGGAGACTATCTTTGAGGCTTTTGTTTCCCCTCATTAGTATGAAATAAATATCCAGTGTTTTCTTTATACAAACAAACAAGCAAGCAAAAACAAAATAAAAATACATAGCAACTTACGTTCCTACTTCATTACTGTTTTGCTTTCTGATTCTGTTATGAACACTAGAGAGAAAATGTAAATATTAACCTTAATATACTTTCCTTTATCACAGAGAAATTACCAGGCTGTGTTGTTGGTGGCAACCTCTACCAGGTAAGTCTATTCCATAATAACAAATGCTAAGAATACTAACCAACTTTTCAATGTTCAGAGATGGCTATGCCAGCCTTCAAGAACAGCTTTTGAGGATTGCAATGTTACCCTAAACATTTGATTAAAATATGCATTGTAAGTTAACTATCCGCACAAAGGTTCTGTTTCCATCCAAGAGTGTACTGTATTCACAAAATGGTACTTGTGATTATAGATGGTGCTGCTTTCCTTTAACCAGGTTATCAGTTGATGAAACAACAACATGAAGGATATGGTTTAAAAGCCACTAATCATTCCCATACCAAACCAGCAAGTTTAATTTATTCCACAACCCAGCAACATATTCCTCTTTTATAAACACCAGCCAGAATTCTGTGCTTGTAGCTGCATATCTCACAGGATCATACAGTTTTATTATGTGAATGCAGACAACATCTGCCTGTTCCTTTTATATATTTCATGCCTGCTGCACACAGACTTTTTCCTTCTGTTGACACTACCTACAAGGCCTACATGTCTTGACAGCAACAGATCCCATTTGCTTTGAGGAGTGAAGCATAATCAGATCTCAGTAGTATTTTGATAGAATAGGGGTCCTATTGGCTGTATTTCAGAGGAAGGCAGTAAAATCACTTCTCACTATTCCTTGCCTAAGAAAACCCTATGAAATTCATGAGGTCACCATAGATCAATAGGCAACATGAAGGCACATACACATATGCTGCCTCTTAAATGTTTATAGTCATTGTGTCATAGAAACTTGACACTGAAAAACCTCTGGCTTTTCAGTGGTGGTAAGAATGTAAAATTGAGTTAATATATATGAAAGTTTAATTAGTAATTATGGACAGTCAGTTTATGCACCAAGTAAGCTACCAGTACGTCTAGCTTCATAGCAGAAGTGCTAAGAAATCCCTTTACTGAATTGTGAATATGCAAAATGAGACATCAGTAAGAGTGCCAGTTGTGTATTAGTGCCCAATACACATCAGCACCAACTTAATGTGCATTGGGACTGATGTGTATTGTCCTTGTTATATAGCAATCCTGCTATGTATTGGTTCCAATGCACATCTGACATTTCGTCTGTTTTGCTATAGTACCTTAGCAGCGGTTCTCTACTGGATGTCAATATTACATGACTAATTCGAATTCACACATATGTAGGTTCATTTAAGAAAACTCAAGTGCCCAATAGGATCCTGATCCAAAATAGTTGCTAATATTTAAAGCAGTCTTCCTTTGAGATTCCACAGGGATTTGGCAGATGCAGAACCTTCAGATCTACTTTATTCAAAACAGAGAGGTATAAAATGTGTTGCAAATTTGGTTGACGAAGCAAACTGCTTCTCCTCCTTTAATGTTTTTGCTGGGGATGATTCACTTGTGTAATTTAAACTTCAAGGGATCTCTGGCATTTGAAAAAAAAAATCACTTCTATAGAAATATACCGTTAGAGGATATATGATGTTACTGATTTATAGAATCATGTTGGGAGTATTTACTCATCTTTCTCTTGTGTCTGTTCTTAGCCTGGAGCAAGGGTTCCAGGAGGCATATGTGAAAGCTGTACATGCTCTCTAGAAGAAGACTCAGAGACCAAATCAAATGAAGTGAAATGTGTGTCACAAGTGTGTCATACAAGCTGCCCAGTGGTAAGAAACCTTTTTGTTATTATTTTCCTGCTTTTCTTCTATTTACCCACCCATCTGTCTATTCCAGACTCTATAGATTTTTTCATTTGTTCTCTCAAATAGGGTCAAGAATACAAGCAAGTGCCTGGACAATGCTGTGGTAACTGCACTGCAGTGGCTTGTGTCCTGAAACTAGGACCCAATGAATCCCAAGCTATTAAGGTAGCTAATAGGTTTATTGACTTTGCACATGAGTTTTGGTATAGAGTCCCCCTCTTTATTCTACCCCATTGTATGGATATCTGTTCTTTTCTTGTAAAACTAATAGGGTTGAACAAACAATCAACTGCCTCATTAGAGTGTGAATGCATCTTGAATGCATCTTTCCAATTATTGAAACTGGTTTCTGAAGCATTAATGAAGATCTTTCTCTGTCTCGCAACCTTCAATTTTTTTTAATGTCCCTTCTGGCCTATTAACTATGCTCTGCTCTTTCCAAAATAAACATTCCAGTGAGGACAAAAATGCTCCATCCTGTCTTCCCCACTTCTGAAAGAATTTTTCTTCATTTAACCTCCACTAACCTAATAAATGGAATCTAGAAATAATTACTGAGTCAGTTTTTCAGAGGTGCTGCGGACAAGGGAGCAAAACCTTGCCCCACCATAGTTGATCACTCTTGAAGCTAATAAACAAACACATATCATTTGAGACAAACATGAACCAGAAAATAAAGATTACACCAACTTTAGGAAAAGTAATATGAACAATGAAAGCTTACAATGAAGGGTGTTCTCTATTGATATTTGATCATGGTAATTCTATAGAACAAAATAGAACATGTGTAGTATAACTGTCATCAAAGGAAACTTTGATGACAATATGCATCTCCACATATTTAAGAAACCTTTTAACACCAATCTGCCATAGTAATACATCGAAAAGGCATGCTTTTTCATGGTGACGGTAATATGTTCGTCAACTTTCTACTATCTGGCACCCTCCAGATGTATTGGACCAGAATTTCTATCATTGCAAAACAAGATGATTAACTGGATGAAATACTGGTTTTGGCTGTATAAGCAAAACCATTTATAGATGGCATAAGAGTGGTATGTGATATCCTCTAAAATGGTTGATTTTTTTTTCCAGCCTGGAGAACGCATGCACCCTCCTGGAGACAACTGTACCTTCTATGAATGTGATATGATTGATGGCCAGTATGTTCTTGTCACTACCAAGAAAACCTGCCCTGTGTTTGATTCAACTGCCTGCAAGCCTGTAAGTACACCTGAACAGCCAAAGTCTTTGTGTCTATTTAATTGCCTACCTAGTGAGAGGAGAGTTTATCTAAGACAAAGCAATTAATTGTTGGGCCTAATTGTCTAGTTCCAAATGATTATAATAGGCAATGGTCTAGACTTGACTTAGTTGACCTTAAATCATATTGATTGCAGTAGAAAACAGTTAACTTAACCCATTGAGATCAATGGAACCTACATTAATGGGTATAACCCTCGATATCTAAGCAGTTGTGCAAACATGCAGTTTATCCAGGGCTGGCAATTGAAGACAGTAGGGCAGAAATAACTATTCCTCCTACATATGTTGTTCTATGCCTGGCCACTTACTTCATTAATCCAGCTCAGTGGCTGATTTCGAGGTAAGCTTGAGCTTTGGAACTTCATAGTTAGACCTGAAGGCATCCATCAATAAAGGCTCTCCTGATTCTCTGCCAGGGAATGATATCCAAGTATCATTCAGTTGATTTTTAGATACCTTCAGCATGTCATTATATACATTTGTCCTAAATTTAACTTCCAAAGCTCCACCCTGGCATCCCCCATCTCTCCTCCATCTGATTTGGCTTTCAACATGTACTTTCCATCCTTAAAAAAGTAGAAGTGTGTCCCTGTATCTAAATTTGTTATCACTTGAATTTACTCTGTATTATTAATATGAAATAACTAGTTTATGTTGTATGCCAGATTCAGAGAGGTAAAAAATTAAATGTTTGCTAATAAACTTAAATATAGTCTGAGAAAAAGTTAGTCTAGCCTAACACACCTATAGCAAGTTATAATTGTTGTTAACCATACTCATATTTAATTATTGTACTTTTTTGTAATTATAAAAGTCATTAAATGCATTTGGGGGACAATTCATTTGAGTTTGTGGACTCAGAGATTGCTTATCAGCCCTGGCCTGTACCTTTCTAGGGAATTCTTTTTCCACTGAAAATAACTCACTGGCAGAAAGCAGTCTTGGTGTTTTGTTTTCTGTTTTGTTTTTTTTTTTTTGGGGGGGGGGGTGAGATGTAGTGATTTGTTTTGCTTCTTTTTAAAAAACATTTTGTTCTTTTAGGAGGATGTAATAAAAACAGATGATGGCTGCTGTAAGATGTGCCGACAACCATGTAAGTTGTGCAACATGAGTTATAATACAGTTGAAAATATATCCCCAATGCACTCATGTCTGTCTTTGTTAATATTAACTTCATTTGGACAAGAAGGTTCTGAGTAGACAGGAAGTATTAAGTCCTGTGCCTTTGAAGCATAGATAAAAGCTGTGGAGTTAAAACTGTGGTGAGAAGTAATTTTGTATTAAGAAAAGGCAGGCGTCCATGCCCCAGTGATATTGGTAGACAGGAATATAGAAGAAGGCACCTTAGGAATCTACATTTTTAAATTTTATTAATATTGTTTTACCTTAAGCATGCAACACATGAAGCCATGCATTGCAGGCCTCATTTTATAGGCTTTGCAAACATTGCAAAATGTCAGTAGAGTCAATGTTCCATTGGATGAGAAGAGTGGAGCTTTGCAGATATCACTGAGCTTCAGACTCCACCAGTTCAAATGGACATGGTTGTTCTAGCACAACATTTGGAAGCCTACAGTTTATTCACCCATGCTCTCACTCTCTTAAAAAGGGGGGGGGGGCTAATCGTACCTTTTTCATTGTTTAAATGCTCTCCAAAAGTATCAAGATTCAAGAAGGTTGCAAGTTTCTGGGGTTGGGCGGGGGGGGGGGGGGAGGAGAGAGATGGTCCCAGCAGTTTATTTTGTGTAACCTCTTCATACATGGATACAAGTGTACACATCACCCTATCTTCAGCCACAGTATGTAGCCATGCTGGTTTTTTAAAAAAATAATCTTATTTCCTTTACAGTGAAAATCTGTACGCCAAAAAGCACAAGAAGTGTCATCAAATACAAAGGCTGCGTAGCTTCTTCACCAGTTGAATTAACATATTGTGAAGGACACTGTGGCAGCTCTTCCATGTAAGTAGCAAAATATTATTTCTCACTCCTCCTGCAATCAATTTTTATTTGTGTTGTTGCAGATCTTGTTTGGCAGCCAGAAATGTATTGGCTGAATTCTTTATATTTTGTAGTTAAATGGGAGATAGTTATACATAGGGCCCCCTGGTGGCACAGTGGGTTAAACCACTGAGCTGCTGATCTTGCTGACCAAAAGGTAAGAGGTTCCAATCTGGGGGATGGGGTGAGCTCCCACTGTTAAGCCCAGCTCCTGCCAACCTAACAGTTTGAAAACATGCAAATGTGAGTAGATCAATAGGTACCACTTTGGTGGGAAGGTAACAGCGCTCCATGCAATCATACTGGTCACAAGACCTTGGAGGACTCTACAGACAATGCTGGCTCTTCAACCTAGAAATGGAGATGAGCACCACCCCCAGAGTCTGACACGACTAGACTTAATATCAGGGGAAACCTTTACCTTTACCTTAGTCATACACAGCAGATTTACAAAAACTGTTTAGATAAACACTGCCAGTTATGCAACATAAAGGCTAGAGTTTTACTCAAGATCAGATTATTTTAGTCTTTTCCCCCCCTTTCCCCCTTTTTGTCATAAAATATGGAGGTAGAAGCTATTACAAAGGTCATTTAATTTAAACCGATATATTAAACTCCTTTTGCCCATTGGCCATCCAGCATATTTGTCACTCTGTTCAAGAACAAGAGAGGATGGATTTCTATCTGACTGTGAGGTTTTAGTCATTGATGTCCTTGGCATCTCTTTCCACTCTCTGGTTCAATTATTCTTTGAATTTACATGACGAACCATATCAGACTTTGTGCATTTTTAACCACAGTGGCCCCATAAACTCCATCTGCTACCTAATCTTACATCTGCTGCTCAATCTTACATTGAGCTGCACAGCATGGTGCTCCATCTAGATTCTCCCGCTCAGCCCTGGCAGCTGTCAGTCCCCAAGATAGAGTCCTGCTTGTGGTGCCCAGTAGAAAGAGGTGGGAGTGGGTGATATCTTCAACAAAAATAAGCAGTAGGTCTCTACTTAGAGCAAGGAATCAATACAAGTGAGCTCACAGATGTAATGCAGACTCTTTTTCCTTCCCCTGGAAGCCCAGAGCAGCCACATTTGCATGCAAATTATTTTCCTCACTGGTAAGTAGCAGCAATAGTGTTGGATGGTGCACAACAGGCTAGAGAGCAATTCCCAGCATCCTATTTTTTAAAAAAGGCATATGCTACACTACACTTGTGCATGCGACTCTCATTAACAGGATAATGCCCATTGTCTATCTTTTTCCATATGGCAGTGTGCACTCCACCACTCCATAGATTTTCTTTTATTTTTATACATATGTATGTGTACATCCAGCTATATGGAATTTCTACCTCCATATTTGACCTTGTTACTTTGCATAAACCCTTACTTCATCACAACTAGGATTTCACTCAAGAACTACTTTTTAAAAAATACTTGGAAGCTTCCACTATATCTTAAACTAAAGCTAAACATGTTGGGTTCCTTCAACTTTCTAATGTCTAGGGTTCACTTTAGCCTGATTTGAACCATTCAGTTTGATATAGAGCATAGCCCTCACATGGCTGTGGACTGCAATGTTTGTTGGCTGTAAGAAGTATGATGGAGGTTTGATGGAAGTTGTAGTCCAAAAGATTCAGATAGCCATGCATTTCCAATCTCTGGAACTATGGAATGATTGCATATTATGAAAAACATTGTGGGGAAAAAACATCAGATATTTATTTACTTTCTGAGCATAGTTCTTAATGTTTGAAAAAAATCCAATTTGCCATAATTAAAGTTTAATGTCTTCTACTGGTAAGAAGATTTGAATCCTACAAAGGTATATATTATGCAGCTTAAAAATAGCTATAATGTCTTACTTTTCATAATTGATTGTGTTTTGCTCCTATCTGCATATTTTGTCTAAGATTTGCAAGTCATAGCAATGGTCAAGGAGACATGTAGGGCACTGAAGCTAGCCTAGAGACTCCAGTCCAGCCTGAGATTTTCAGCCATATTTGTAGCTTTTGATATGTCAGCAGACTTTGTCTGTACATTATCTCATTTGCTTTAGTAGGGAAATGAAAGTAAACACTGGTTATGTGTAAGGACATCAAGTCCTTGCATTTCATATCTTTTCTGATGCTTCTGCAGACCTGTAGCATACACATGTGGTCCTGCCCTAAAGCCTGGTTCCTGCTGTGGTAATTTAAAACTCTTACTTTTCCAAACTCTGGGAGCTCAGTACCATAGCCTTTCATGTAGCTACATCTCCACAGTAATACCAAATGATATTACTCTTCCAGCCCTAACTTTTATTGGATTTTGCACTTCTCCATTAGCCCTGTCCTGAAACTATTGCACATACTCTTCGCTCTCCAAGCTCAGTATCTATTACTGATCAGGCTAGGATTGTTTTTATGATGTTGCGTTGTGATATTGTGATGTGTTTATTTTAGTTTTGATTATTTTGATTTTATTTTGATTTTATTTCATTGCATCGTGTTTTAGTCTATGTTTTTTTCCAGGCTCTTCCCTATGTAAGCCACCCAAGTCCTTTTGGGGAGATGGAGGCGGGGTATAAAATTAAATTATTATTATTATTATTATTATTATTATTATTAAATATTCTAATCAATCGCCTGCCATGCAGACCAAAGTTGTGAAAACTAGCAACGGGGCCAAAATCTTCCTCCTGGATCAGCAGCTATTCTAATCTTTCGTTTGTTTTCTCTTTGTAATAATCTAGATATTCTTACAAGGCAAACACATTGAATCACAGCTGCCAGTGCTGCAAGGAACTCAGGACAACCAAGAAGCAAGTGACACTGACTTGTGCAGATAACTCCACCCTGGATTATTCTTACATTTATATTGATGAGTGTGACTGCATGGGTAGCGAATGCAATCCCCAGCCCACCTCCTCATCAGAACAACAGCAACAAGAAGAGGAGGAACAGCAACAGCAGCAGGAGGAGCAACAACAGCAAGAGCAGCAACAGCAGGAAGAGCAGCAACAGCAGGAAATACAACAGACACAATAGTACCAGCAAGGACAGGCCAATACATCGATTTTAACGACAGAGTACAAAATAAATTGAAATAAATATTCTATCAAGTAGAAAAATATCCAAGGCAGCATTGAAAACATACAGATGAATATTTTTCTAGATTTACTCTAAGTCTTTGTGTTTTCTATCTTTTTTTCTTTGGGGTACCAAACAAGAAATTCTCAGGTTTATGCTTTTCTTGAGTGAGTTACCCTATCCAGCTGCAAATTATATGGGAAGGGGGTGGAGACCTTGGTGTGAATTATTAGGATGCTGGTAGGAATATTAAAGGCCCTTGACTTGACTCCGCCCGCCCTTGTGAAGTTAGGACTCCAATATTAGCCAAGTGTCACATGAATAGCAACATTTCTAATGGAAGCACACGACTTCTTTTCTTGACCACTAGTTGGCACTAGCCAGGCATCATTATGGAGCAGAAGAGCTACTAGGAGAGGCCCATTCCATTCCATTCCAATTTCATTCCTCAAGACTGTTTGCTCATATTTACAGTACAAAAGCTAAGCACCTACTTTCCCAGTTTTTGCTCTGTTCTTTCAACTTCTGTTTCTACAAACTTCAGTCTGGTGAAAGACGTGGGGCTACAGTACTAGGTTATTTGTAGATTATTCTTGTGCAAAATGACAACAAACAAACCCTGATGAAGTACGGCTGCTGCTGAAGAAAATTCTCTGTTTACATAGTATCCTCAGCATAGTAACTGTATGAAGATTTGAATGTTTTTAATAACTGTTTACAGAATGAGTATAGATTAGATATAGAGATGTATATGCCAAAGGGTCATATGAAGAACTTTTGTAAATTGAAATAATAGCAAAAGCAATAATATAAATTCTGTTCCAAGCCAGCTAGTTATTTTTTTAATGTTGTACCATTACTATTTATTTGTTAAGGGAAAATAGACTTCAGGGGCTATTTTCTTCAGAATTATTACTGCCTGGTTGAGGGATAACTTCACCTTTGCCATTTTTGTTTCTTTAAAAGAACTGCTACAATGATTAATAAACTTTCAGCATTTTGCAACTGTTTTGTCTTTTCTTTCTGATAACCTGTACTTCTTTTGTAAACATTACTTTGCTACAATAACCTAACATGACTACCTCATCAAATATACTTGTTTTGTCTCAGAGTGGATGTGCATGGGATTCACAACCCGACCCCAGCCTCAATCCTCATGAAAACTATCCACCAATTTCCATGCTATTGTTAGCCATAGAGGGAAGATTCCTATCAGTATCACATCTAGTTTTGCTCTTAGTACGAGAACCCGGTTTGCAATTTTTATTAGCACAGCCAGGGTTTTCAAGGGACTCAGAGAACGGCACATTTAGAATATCCATGACAGTGCATAATAAGTTCATCCATCTCTTACATATATGAAAAAGTACCAAGAGAAGAAAGAAAAAAGACAATGACTTACTATTTTCCAAGTCATTTTTGCCTTTCACAGTTCTAAGAAAACAGTAAAGAGAGTGTTGCAGATTGCAATCCTGGATTTTTTTTTTTCAGCTGGATCCGAAGAGGGCAATTGCAGAAAGTAATACTTTTAGGACATGTATTTGAACTATTGTGGAAAAATGAGTCGGCTACATCAATACTCAATTGCAAAATAAACAGTTTTTCTCAATGTTTTTAGCCGAGGAATCCATGAAATAAATCAATATAAAGTCGTTATCAAAATTCATTCAATGCTAATCAAGGTCACCAATTGCATTATTCCCACTTGCCTCTGCTGATGAGATAATACTTCTGGAACATGGTGAGACAATACTGAAAGACCCGTCGCAAACTCTGTTCCTGCGGGAGCAAACCTTGCTAGCATGTCCCTGATGTCATGAGACTCCGCCTCTCGCCCCGCCCCTTTCTCCACCTCTTTGTCCTTGCTAGAGTGGTTTTTCCTTTGCTAGGGCAGCATTGCCAGCATACTCTCTCAGTTGGCAGAATTCAACTGAGAGAAAATGCGGGCAATGCTGCCCTAGCAAAGGAAAAACCACGCTGGCAAAGAGAAAGGGGCGGAGAAAGGGGCGGGGCGAGAGGCGCAGGCTCATGACGTCAGGGACTTGCTAGCAAGGTTTTCTCCCGCAGGAACAGAGTTTGCGATGGCTCAAAGGCACTAGAGTTTAATTGAACTCAGTAGGGCTTATTTCCAAGGCTATTTTTCAAAAGAAAATTGTTTTGGCAAAGACCTACTTGCTCGGTGAGCAAAAGGCAATGGCAGCAATGGAACTCCTCCTCACCAGCATGGGTATTTTAGCTCCTCCCACAACTTCCCCTCCCACATTTTAAACTGGGATCAACAAATGCCAGTTGTTGTTGTTCATTCGTTCAGTCGTCTCCGACTCTTCGTGACCTCATGGACCAGCCTACGCCAGAGCTCCCTGTCGGCCGTTACCACCCCCAGCTCCTTCAAGGTCAGTCCAGTCACTTCAAGGATGCCATCCATCCATCTTGCCCTTGGTCGGCCCCTCTTCCTTTTGCCTTCCACTTTCCCCAGCATGATTGTCTTCTCTAGGCTTTCCTGTCTCCTCATGATGTGGCCAAAGTACTTCAACTTTGTCTCTAGTATCTTTCCCTCCAGTGAGCAGTCGGGCTTTATTTCCTGGAGGATGGACTGGTTGGATCTTCTCGCAGTCCAAGGCACTCTCAGAACTTTTCCCCAACACCACAGCTCAAAAGCATCGATCTTCCTTCGCTCAGTCTTCCCTAAGGTCCAGCTCTCACATCCGTAGGTTACTACAGGGAATACCATGGCTTTGACTAGGCGGATCTTTGTTGCCAGTCTGATGTCTCTACTCTTCACTATTTTATCGAGACTGGACATTGCTCTCCTCCCAAGAAGTAAGCGTCTTCTGATTTCCTGGATACAGTCTGCATCTGCAGTAATCTTTGCACCTAGAAATACAAAGTCTGTCACGGCCTCCACGGTTTCTCCCTCTATTTTCCAGTTGTCAATCATTCTTGTTGCCATAATCTTGGTTTTTTTGACGTTTAGCTGCAACCCGGCTTTTGCGCTTTCTTCTTTCACCTTGATTAGAAGGCTCCTCAGCTCCTCCTCGCTTTCGGCCATCAGAGTGGTGTCATCTGCATATCTGAGGTTGTTAATGTTTCTTCCAGCAATTTTCACCCCAGCTTTGCATTAATCCAGCCCCGCACATCGCATGACGTGTTCTGCATACAAGTTAAAAAGGTTGGGTGAGAGTATGCAGCCTTGCCGTACGCCTTTCCCAATCTTGAACCAGTCTGTTGTTCCGTGGTCAGTTCTGACTGTTGCTACTTGGTCCTTGTACAGATTCCTCAGGAGAAAGACAAGGTGGCTTGGTATGCCCATCCCACCAAGAACTTGCCACAATTTATTATGAGCCACACAGTCAAAGGCTTTAGAATAGTCAATGAAGCAGAAGTAGATGTTTTTCTGAAACTCCCTGCCTTTCTCCATTATCCAGTGGATATTGGCAATCTGGTCTCTCGTTCCTCTGCCTTTTCTAAACCCAGCTTGAACATCTGGCAACTCTCGCTCCATGTATTGCTGGAGTCTTCCTTGCAGGATCTTGAGCATTACCTTACTGGCATGAGAAATAAGGGCCACTGTACGGAAGTTTGAGCAGTCTTTCGCATTTCCCTTTTTTGGTATGGGGATATAAGTTGATTTTTTCCAGTCTGATGGCCATTCTTGTGTTTTCCGTATTTGCTGGCAAATGGCATGCATCACCTTGACAGCATCATCTTTTAAGATTTTAAACAGTTCAGCTGGGATCCCGTCGTCTCCTGCTGCCTTGTTGTTAGCAATGCTTTTTAAGGCCCATTCAACCTCACTCCTCAGGATGTCTGGTTCTAATTCATTCACCACACCGTCAAAGCTATCCTCGATATTGTTATCCTTCCTATACAGATCTTCTGTATAGTCTCGCCACCTTCTCTTGATCTCTTCAGCTTCTGTTAGGTCCCTGCCATCTTTGTTTCTTATCATACCAATTTTTGCCTGAAATTTACCTCCAATGTTTCTAATTTTCTGGAAGAGGTCTCTTGTCCTTCCTATTCTGTTGTCTTCTTGCACTTCCATGCATTGCTTATTTAAAAATAGTTCCTTATCTCTTCTGGCTAACCTCTGGAATTGCGCATTTAACTGGGCATATCTCCCCTTTTCACTGTTTCCTTTTGCTTTCCTCCTTTCTTGGGCTACTTCCAGTGTCTCAGCAGACAACCATTTTGCCTTCTTGGTTTTCTTTTTCTTTGGAACGTACTTTGTTGCCGCCTCCTGAACAATGTCGCGGACTTCTGTCCATAGTTCTTCTGGGACTCTGTTTACTAAATCTAGTCCTTCAAATCTGTTCTTCACTTCCACTGTATATTCGCTAGGAATGTTAGTGAGATTATATCTAACTGGTCTGTGTATTTTCCCTGATCTCTTTAGTTTTATTCTAAATTGGGCAATAAGCAGTTCGTGATCTGAGCTACAGTCAGCCCCAGGTCTTGTTTTCACCGACTGGATGGATGTCCGCCACCTTTGGCTGCAAAGGATGTAGTCAATCTGATTTCGGTGCTGACCGTCTGGTGAGGTCCATGTATAAAGCCGTCTTTTAGGTTGTTGGAAGAGAGTATTCATTATACACAGCGAATTTTCCTGGCAGAATTCTATCAGCCTGCGTCCCGCTTCATTTTGTTCTCCCAGACCATGCTTGCCTGTGATCCCTGTTGTCATTTGACTTCCCACCTTGGCATTCCAGTCTCCTGTAATGAAAATAATGTCTCTTTTTGGTGTATTATCCAGTAGGTCCTGCAGATCCTCATAGAACTGATCTACTTCTGCTTCTTCAGCAGCTGTGGTTGGGGCGTATATTTGGATCACTGTGATGTTGAAAGGCTTTCCTTGCACTCGAATTGAGATCATTCTGTCATTTTTTGGGTTGTATCCAAGCACCGCTTTAGCGAATTTCTTATTAATTATGAAGGCTACTCCATTTCTTCGATGTTCCTCTTGTCCGCAGTAGTAGATCTGGTGGTCATCTGATGTGAAGTGGCCCATTCCAGTCCATTTCAGTTCGCTGACCCCCAGAATGTCTATCTTTAGTCTTGACATCTCACCAATAACAACATCCAATTTGCCCTGGCTCATAGATCTTGCATTCCAGGTTCCTATGGTGTGTTGATCTTTAGAGCATCGGATTCGTCGTTCGCCTCCAGTACCGTCCAGTACAAATGTCAGTACATTACAGGAAAGGCCAAACTTTCTGATGATTTCAAAAAATCAATTTCTCCACCACCTCTTGAAATGTTGAAAAAGACTGCTGGTCTCCACACTTAAAACTACACAAAGACTGCTGTCTTCTTACCTTGAAGCCAAACAAATATGGTGGGATCATATGGTGGCTTCCCAAATTTTAAGTGTAGGACTCGGTGGAATTTAATCTATGTAATGAAGTGGTTCAACTGTCATGGCTCAATGCTATGGAATCCTGGGAGTTGTAGCTGGACAGAGAAGGCTAAAGACCTTGCAAAACTATAATCTATAATCAAAACTATATACCATTAAGTCATAACAATTAATTCTACAGTGCAAATTACAGTGCAAATTACAGTGTAATTTTATTTATAATGAAAATAAATAATCCTTTTAGGGAAAAACATTTTTAGAACATGCTGAGCTAACACTAGAGGGCAATATGTATACAGTGTATACACTGAGTCGCATTATTTATTTATTTATTTATTTATTTATTTAAAATGCCCAAGAGTGGAATATTTTATGATCCAGTTTGGGACCTAATCTAGTTGCTAATCCTAATGATGCAATCATGAAATCAAGGTGACATATGAGTGTTGATTTACTAATGATCACTTAATTGCAATGAATTTACTTTAGTTTGGATTAGTAAATGGATTTAGAATCATGGAACATAGAATTGGAAGAGACTATAAGGGCTATCCAGTAAAACCACATTCTTCCCTTCAGGAAGACACAATTCATTTTGTAATTTTATTTAAGACACCATAAAAGCATTGCCAATTCCCAACCAGCCACTCTTTAACAACCTCTAGAGTAGGAAACTTCACCACATTTTGAGGCAACGTATTCCACTGTTGAAATGCTCTTACCATAAGGCAGTCTTTCCTAATATTTAGGTGGGATCTCTGCAGTTTGAATTTATTGTGCCATACCTTGGCCATCCCTCATAGGGCTTGGCTTCTAAACCTTTGATCATCTTAATCACCTTTCTCTGCACATAGTCTAGCTTGTTCATATCCTTCTTGAATTGTGATGCCCAAAAAGTGCCTCAAAGAGGCAGCAGCTACTTGAATATCACTGTCAGATTAATTATTGCTGGAGGGAAGCAGCAACTTGAACCTTTATGCAAGACATCTTAGGGTCCTACCATACTGCCCCTATACCAGAATCTGATCCCAAATTATCTCTTTATCCCAGGTTATCTGGCAGTGGGGACTCACATATTCTGGTTTAAAGTAGATACTCTGGGATCAGACCCTGGGATAAAGGGTAGTGTAGAAGGGCCATTAGTCCTTCAGATACAATTTTTGTTGCAGAAATTACACATAAAACAGCTCTTTCATTAAATTCTTCTAGGGCAATGGGGAAAATGCAATTTATGCATAAAACCTCCAATCCCCTATTTTTTTGTGGTTCCCCATTAAAACAGCCCAAAAACATGCCATGCCAATATTAAAAATCAACTAAACAACCACCAGAAATCTGGCCAGAATGCCCCTGAATGCAGCTTTTTTACTTCTTTCACCCTCAATCCCCTTCCATTAAAATAAACTGAAACTGAAATTAGAAGTGATGTGATGTCACTTCAATGTCATTGGAAACATGTTGATGCAGCCCACTGGGCTATTTTAAGCTGTTTTTACCTGCACAGTAGTAAAGAATGACCTCTAATTCCATCCTCGCTATTTACTGTTTTCTTTCTATAAACAGAAAAGCAGCTAGGGCAAGGCCCTCATATCAATGAAATACTATAACAGGGGCCATTTCTTTGCAAAATATGGTGGAGATAAGCTGAAGTGATACCTGTAGTAAGCCCTGCAATAAACCTTAGCTGGGAAAGAGTGGGGTTCTCACCAGCCAAGCTTACCATTGATATATGTGTCATCCTGCAACAGGGAGGATAAACAGCAGCTGCCTCCAGCATCACTTACTGAGCATCCATGAAAAACAAAACAGAGAGAAAAGATGAAAGCAGATAATTATCTCTTACAAGCTACCCATAGCACATTAAAGAAGCAAAGATTCTGAATACCAAAAGGGATATCACAAACAAAGTGGAGGTTGAAAAAGAAAATCATTGCTGGATGTACCGTGGAAAATTTTAAGTGGTTGTAGAAGCAGTTTTGCTTACCTGACACGGTTTCATGTCACATGTGCATATTTTGAGTTTTGAGGGAAACATTCAGAAAAAACTTGTATTAATCTTTGTTTTTGTTTTGCAGGATCATATCCCTATTCTAATTTTCTTTAAACATGTTATTTACCAAACATTTTGTTTTAAAAAATAATACCTGGAAACACATCTACTTTGCTAACTGACCTGTTAAGATAGGATTTCATAACCATATTGCTTAAAAAATGTATCTGTTGAAATAATTAACAGTAATAATTTCCCAGCAAATTTCAATGTGTATGGATATGGAAAGCACTTAACACACTTACTTACTTACTTACTTAGGCGATCCCTCGCTTTCCGAGGATGATTGTCTTCCAATATTCTTGTGGGACCGTATGTGGCTGTGGAGCCCTATTCTTGCTCTGCATCTTCTTCTGTAGTGAGGGCATTGGTTTCCAGGTGGAAGGCGGTCTCGGCCAGGGTTGGCTTGATGCGCCTTCCTCTTGGCACGTTTCTCTTTTTCACCCTCCACTCGTGCCTCCTCAAATTCTGCAGCACTGCTGGTCACAGCTGACCTCCAGCTGGAGTGGGCAAGGGCCAGGGCTTCCCAGTTCTCAGTGTCTATGCCAGAGTTTTTAAGGTTGGCTTTGAGCCCATCTTTAAATCTCTTTTCCTGTCCTCCAACATTCCGTTTTCCGTTCTTGAGTTCGGAGTAGAGCAGCTGCTTTGGGAGACGGTGGTCGGGCATCCGGACAACATTGCCGATCCAGCGGAGTTGGTGGCGGAGGACCATCGCTTCAATGCTGGTGGTCTTTGCTTCTTCCAGCACGCTGACGTTTGTCCGCTTGTCTTCCCAAGAGATTTGCAGGATTTTCCGGAGGCAGCGCTGATGGAATCGTTCCAGGAGTTGCATGTGACGTCTGTAGACAGTCCACGTCTCACAGGCATAGAGCAGGGTTGGGAGGACAATAGCTTTATAAACAAGCACCTTGGTATCCCTACGGATGTCCCGGTCCTCAAACACTCTTTGCTTCATTTGGAAAAATGCTGCGCTTGCAGAGCTCAGGCGGTGTTGTATTTCGGTGTCGATGTTGACTTTGGTGGAGAGGTGACTGCCAAGGTAGCGGAAATGATCAACTTTTTCTAATGTTACACCATTAAGCTGTATCACTGGCATTGGAGAGGGGTTGGCTGGTGCCTGCTGGAAAAGCACCTTGGTTTTTGCAATGTTCAATGACAAGCCGAGCTTCTCGTATGCTTCTGCAAAGGTGTTTAGAGTGGCTTGTAGATCTTCTTCTGAATGCGCACAGACGACGTTGTCATCAGCATACTGGAGTTCTATAACGGATGTTGTTGTAACCTTGGTTTTGGCTTTCAGTCTGCTGAGGTTAAACAGATAGATGATTTCCACTCCGGTGGGAAGCTTCCCATCAACAAGGTAAAGTATCATAGTGATGAAGATGGAGAATAGAGTTGGGGCAATAACACATCCCTGTTTGACACCAGATTCCACCTTAAATGGGTCACTTTGGGAGCCACTGCTGTCCAAAACTGTTGCCATCATGTCATCATGGAGGAGCCGCAGGATGTTCACAAATTTGTTTGGGCACCCAATTTTTTGGAGGATGGTCCAGAGAGCACTGCGATTCACTGTGTCGAATGCCTTTGCAAGGTCGATGAATGCCATGTACAGAGGTTGATTTTGTTCTCTGCATTTTTCTTGGAGCTGTCGTGCAGTGAAGATCATGTCCACGGTTCCTCTGGAGGGGCAGAAGCCATTCTGGGATTCTGGGAGGGTGTCTTCTGAGAGGGGCAGAAGGCGGTTTGCAAGGATTCTTGCGAGGATTTTCCCAGCGGAGGTTAGAAGGGAGATACCTTCTGTTCTTTCCCCTTTTTTGAAGAGGGTGATGATGGTGGCATCCTTGAAGTCTGCTGGGATTTTCTCGGTCACCCACACTTTTTCTATGAGCTGGTGGAGTTGTTGTGTCAGCTCAGGTCCTCCCTCTTTAAAGATTTCAGCAGGGATCCCATCCGGTCCGCTGGCTTTGTTATTTGTTATTTTTTTGTTGGCTGATGGCATTGCTGACTTCTTCCAGACTAGGCAGTGCTGCAAGCTCATCCCTGGTTTGTTGTTGCGGGATTTGTTGTTGAGTCGCCCTTATGGGCTGAGAATGGCGGTTAATAAGTGCATCAAATAAATAAATAAATTTGTGAGAGGACCTCTTCAGCCACATTGGAGCTGCGGTTCAGGAGGCTTTGGTAGTGTTCTTTCCAACGTAGTGCAATTGACTTTTGGTCCTTCAGGAGTTTGGTTCCGTCTGATGAGTGTAGAGGCTGTATGCCATGGTTTCTTGGTCCATGGATGACCTTTGTGGCTTTGAAGAATCCCTAAGCATCATGGGTATCTGCCAGGTGTTGGATTTCTTCAGCCTTCTTTGTCCACCAGATGTTCTTGAGTTCTCTTGTCCTTCTTTGGACTTCAGCTTTTGCACTGGCGTAGATCTTTTTCTTAGCAGCACAGTTGATGTCTCTCTGCCATGTTTGGAAGGCTTTCCTTTTCTTGTCAATTAGCTGTTGGATCTCGATGTCATTTTTGTCAAACCAATCTTGATGTTTCTTGGTTTGATATCCAATAGTTAACACAATATATTAAACAAAAATGGGATTCAAAATAAAAATAATAATTAAAAATAGCCCTCTAATGGCTTGCCTTGGAAATGCATCCCAAACCTCAGTTTTCTGCTTCATCCGTTATTTTGCAAGCAACAGAGATTCACTCCAATTCCTTCATGAAGATTATAAGAGCATATCCCAAAATGTTGACAAATGTGGCAGTACAGATATAAAGCAGAGACTTGAGCAATACTCTCTTGATGGTCTCTCTGAAATCTTCATTTATCTTCTGTAGAGAACAAGAGATGAATGAACCGCTGTCACTGTCTGGCTTTAGTTCTACAGCTAAGAAGACAGCTCACATTTCACAAATTCTCCCATCTGTAAATGTTTTTCTGGTTGGAAATTGCCTTTGATGGAGAGTGGGGTGTGGAACTCATCACTTAACCTCCCTAGTGACATCAGATCACCCCCTCCCTACTATTCTTCAGGAAGAGAGTCAAAACCTAGCTCTGGGAGCGGGTTTTTGAAAATTAGACCAATGCAGTATTCTGAATATAGAATTATGTGCAATTTGACCTTGGAATGGCCTTAGACCTTGAACTCTGGATGGCGTGTTTTTAACTTTGAATGTATTTTAATCATGTCTAATATGTTGTAATTTAAAACTAATTTTAGGTGAATTTGTTGTTTTGAGACACTGTGTATATGCCATTGTAAGCCACCTTGAGTCCCCCTGCTGGGGTAGAGAAAGGTGAGGTATAAATATGGCAAATAAATAAATAACCTGACAAAATTATGAGACATTTTCAACACACAACGATAAAATGGTGGTTTTTTAAAATTACTTTTTCTCCTGAGACTTTAGAATGAAGCAAACTTCATATTTAAAGATATAGTATTGTTATGAGATTCCACTGAGCAAGTAACCACTTATGAAATGAAGAAGGCACATGTTAAGTGTAATAGGAACACTTTGGTGGTTCATTCCAACTACCCACTGTGGCTTTTATTGCCTTTTGAAAATACTAGTCCAGATCCAAAAACTTTATTATATCTTGACAGTGCAGGCAGTCCCTGAGTCACAAACATCCAACTTACAAATGACTCATAATTAAGAACGGATTGAGACAACAGGAGGTGAGAGAAATCAACCCTTGGAAGGGAAATTCACTCCTGGAAGAGTTATCATGGGGGAAAGGTGCCTCAACTGAAGCTTTATCACCAGTCTTTGTTTCCATAGCAAGCTAAATTGTTCAAAATTCAATCATCACAGAGACAGAAAGTGAGGTGAAATCTTCTGAACAGGGGCACAGACAGCAAAACAAATACCACAGAGTTGTTAAACCTTCCCTATGTTATCCAAAGGTTAAAAATACACATTTTAGCTTGAGTTGCACTTTAAAAATATATCTCTTCTGACTTACAAACAAATTCAACTTAAGAACAAACCTACAGAACCTATCTTGTTCATAACTTGGGGAATGTCTGTATACAAATTCTCTCACGCCTGTGTATTTCCACAAAGAAATTAGTTCACCCATAGCTGAGATAGTATTGAATTCACTTGATTTCATATGTTTTGAAAAAGGAGACTCAAATTTGTCTGTCTTTCCTGCTTACAGTATCTTAAGGGTATTGTATAAAACCATTGCCATCTCAACTGCTAGTTAGAAGTTCAAATGAATGTTTATAAACTCTGGTCTGATCATTAGAACCTATCACTCCATGCCAACTACATGATTTCAACATCATAATTTCAATTTTGCTTGCTGATATACTTTTTCACATCTCTATGGTTTTGTGCCTTATTAGCTTGCCTAATAAAGAAGATATGCTTATTTGAGTTTGGAGTTATATAACCCAGGAACGGAAGTTATACAATAATTCGCATATTCACATCTTAAGTTTTTTAAAAAACACCAACATTTCCAGTGGAAGTCCCCATAGTGGCCATCTTGGGGCTGCAAAATCCCGCAACAAAGCAGCAAGTGTGGAAAAAGAAGGCAGAAATCACGGGACCAACAGGTCTGTATCTAGACATCTTCTCAGGTCCCCCTTTTTTTTTTGCCCCAGATTAAAGCGCGCGATTTGGTGCTGTCTGGAACCATCCTCAAGGTTCTGGTCCCTATTCCCCAAATATGTTCATTACC
Source organism: Anolis sagrei (assembly GCF_037176765.1). Lineage (NCBI taxonomy): Eukaryota > Metazoa > Chordata > Lepidosauria > Squamata > Anolidae > Anolis > Anolis sagrei. The sequence goes on from NC_090021.1 coordinate 242,922,744, forward strand.
TTGGACAGTGCTTTTAAAGCTATTCATATTCTAGTTCAGGGGTCCTCAAACTTTTTAAACAGAGGGCCAGGTCACAGTCCCTCAAACTGTTGGAGGGCCAGATTATAATTTGAAAAAAGCATGAATGAATTCCTTTGCACACGACACATATCTTATTTTGTAGTGCAAAAGACATTTAAAAGCAATACAATAATTAAAATGAAGAACAATTTAAACACATATAAACTTATTAGTTTTTCAGTGGGAAGTGTGGGCCTGCTTTTGGCTGATGAGATAGGATTGTTGTTGTTGTCTGCTTTCAAGTCATTTCAGACTTAGGTTGACCCTGAGCGAGGGCCAGGTAAATGACCTTGGAGGGCCGTATCCGGCCCCCAGGCCATAGTTTGAGGACCCCTGTTCTAGTTTGAAAGAAGTGGGATTTTGTGCAACTACCAATTTATCACGTCCTGCTTGAATAGGAAACCAACAATGAAAACCAGGTGCTGCCAGCTGTATTTCAAAGAAAGGAACTGGCAAGACAACCCCTGAGTATTCCTTGTCTAAGAAAATCCTTTGAAAACTGTGGGGTTCCCATAAGTCAGCAGACAACTTGAAGACACATGCATACAGATACTAAATAATCAGGTCTGAACACACATGTAACTAATTGATTAAAGTTTGAATCTCTAACCTGAAAAGTCTTTTCCACAGATACCACACTGATTGTGGTTATGGTGGCTGTGAGTAGGATGAAAACTACTTAGGATAACTGTATTTTCCTTCCTTGTATGATCCAGAAGCCAATAGTAACACCCAGCTTGTTCTTATTTTCAAATTCTTTAGTCAGCCTTATGTGCATAACAGTACACAAACGCCCAGAGGTAGATGTACCTGCCCAGAGTTCCAAAAATATCTATGCTTCATTGAAAATTGAGCTCTCCCATTTTCTAGCAATGTAACAGCTGACAAACATTTACATTAATCCAGGAAGGATTTGTAGATTTTGCATTTACACATACTTTGTTTAATTAATTTCTTTTCTTTCTTTTTTGCCTTGGTTTCTATGACAAAGCAAAATGTATTTTAAAGCCCTGCAAAGTCAAGCCATTATCAATTTATGCCCCATTCTCAAGAAAATAAAAAAAATAAAAACATCAGGTACTTTGATTTCTGATAGGAAAGAAATAAGCACATTCTGTTTGATTAGTATTTCATGTTCTGGGATATCACAGTACTGTAGTGACTTTAGCAAAACTGAAATGAGTAGTATAGCTATAATTTTGGTGTGATATCTGCCCTTTCAGTATTGTCTTTACATTATTTGTCATGCCATTGATCAGTGCTGATAACAGTAAGATTAACACCTAAATTCTTCTGCCATCCATTTAACAATTACCTGTCAGGAAATAGATGCAACATGCAATGAAGATGTGGAATAAATGAATGCCATATTTAGTGGGATTCTGGCTCATAAATCCCCCAATATTCCATAGTTTTGACCTTGGTTTCTATTTTGTGCAGTTACAATCAAAGAATCATAGAATCAAAGAGTTGGAAGAGACCTCATGGGCCATCCAGTCCAACCCCCTGCCAAGAAGCAGGAATTTTGCATTCAAATCACCCCTGACAGATGGCCATCCAGCCTCTGTTTAAAAGCTTCTAAAGAAGGAGCCTCCACCACACTCCAGGGCAGTGAGTTCCACTGCTGAACGGCTCTCACAGTCAGGAAGTTCTTCCTCATGTTCAGATGGAATCTCCTCTCTTGTAGTTTGAAGCCATTGTTCCGTGTCCTAGTCTCCAAGGAAGCAGAAAACAAACTTGCTCCCTCCTCCCTGTGGCTTCCTCTCACATATTTATACATGGCTATCATATCTCCTCTCAGCCTTCTCTTCTTCAGGCTAAACATGGCCAACTCCTTAAGCCGCTCCTCATAGGACTTGTTCTCCAGACCCTTGATCATTTTAGTCGCCCTCCTCTGGACACATTCCAGTTTGTCAATATCTCTCTTGAATTGTGGTGCCCAGAATTGGACACAATATTCCAGGTGTGGTCTAACCAAAGCGGAATAGAGGGGTAGCATTACTTCCCTAGATCTAGACACTATGCTCCTATTGATGCAGGCCAAAATCCCATTGGCTTTTTTTGCCGCCACATCACATTGTTGGCTCATGTTTAACTTGTTGTCCACGAGGACTCCAAGATCTTTTTCACACGTACTGCTCTCGAGCCAGGCGTCGCCCATTCTGTATCTTTGCATTTCATTTTTCCTGCCAAAGTGGAGTATCTTGCATTTGTCACTGTTGAACTTCATTTTGTTAGTTTTGGCCCATCTCTCTAATCTGTCAGGATTGTTTTGAATTCTTCTCCTGTCCTCTGGAGTATTGGCTATCCCTCCCAATTTGGTGTCGTCTGCAAACTTGATGATCCTGCCTTCCAACCCTTCATCTAAGTCATTATTAAAGATGTTGAACAGGACCGGGCCCAGGACGGAACCCTGTGGCACTTCGCTCGTCACTTCTTTCCAGGATGAAGAGGAAGCATTGGTGAGCACCCTCTGTGTTCGTCCATTTAACCAATTACAGATCCGCGTCACCATAGTTTTGCCTAGCCCACATTGGACTAGTTTGTTTGCCAGCAGGTCATGGGGGACCTTGTCGAAGGCCTTACTGAAATCCTGGTATGCTACATCCATGGCATTCCCAGTTCTACCCAGCTTGTAACTCTATCGAAAAAAGAGATCAGATTAGTCTGGCATGTCTTGTTTTTGATCAATCCATGTTGACTATTAGCGATGACCGCATTTGTTTCTAAGTGTTTGCAGACCACTTCCTTAACAATCTTTTCCAGAATCTTGCCTGGTATCGATGTGAGGCTGAATGGATGGTAGTTGTTTGGGTTGTCCCTTTTTCTTGAAGATTGGGACCACATTGGCCCTCCTCCAGTCTGCTGGAACTTCTCCCGTTCTCCAAGAACTCTCAAAGATAATTGCCAATGGTTCTGAAATGACTTCCGCTAGTTCCTTCAGTACTCTTAGGTGTAGTTGATATGGCCCTGGGGACTTGAACTCATTTAGAGCAGCCAGGTATTCCTTTTCATTCCAGGTAATCGTTTTCAATTTTTTTAAAAAAAAAAAAACCAGCTTGAAAGATACTGTTTATCTTTTTATGATTGTTTCCCTATTCCTTGTCTAAAGTAAGAAGTCAATGACTAGCCTTGCATAGGATCTGTTTATGCTCATAGCAAGTGTTCTAGCAGCCCCAGAAACTAAAACCATTCAGATGGGGGGGGGGGGGGGGGAAGGCTGGTTCAAACCTTCTCTGTTTCTTCCAGACCTCCTCTTCTCTCTCAACATATAATCACATTTTCCTATAGATGGATGTACCCAGGCATGTAGCCAGGGTAATTGGGAAATTCTCATGGTGGTCCACGAAAAGGCCTTACTGGTACATTATTTAAACTGTTATGTTTATTCATATCATGATCTGATCACCATGCTCAATATATCGCATATGCATGGGGGTATTGGGGTAACGATACAAAAGGTTTGCTAGGGTCGACCCTCTTTCAGTCAGACACAGCCCCCCCCCCCCCCCCCGAATCAAAATCCTGGCTACGGAAAGCAAACACAAATTCCTATATACAAAGTAAGGTGCTCAAAATGAGATGACAACAATTGTATGCTGTTTCAACGTGTACCTGTTGTGTAGGTCAAAGGTGGTAGCTGTGGGTATAGCTGAAAACTCCTGAATTAAAACATAATCCCTGTAGAACTGTTACCACTCCTTTTGTTCAATTCAGTTCAGGCCAGCAAACTCCCAACCATTATGCTGGTGTAAGGAAAATACAGTCCGCAGATTTCATGTAGCCTCAGACTCCTCCATTTAATTATTTCAGTCATGTGTGACTGAAAAATCATTGTTAAAAATTACCACTACAATGGAGCAATTCTGCATCTTAAAACATCCCCAAATCACAGGAAACCACTTCACTTTACCCAAAATTGGTGAAGGTCAGTGTGGTATAATGGTTTAAGCACTAGATTATGTTTCTGGAGACCAGGGTTCAATTCTCTGCTTGGCTAGGGAAACCCACTTTCAGCCTCAAAACTCCCCAAGACAAGTTTGTCATAGTCACTATAAGTTGGAAATGATGAGAAGGCATACAACAGAAGAAATAGAAGTGACCTTACATCCCCCGTGTCTCTGTTCCCAAATTCTCTTATGTTCAACAGCCACAATGCTGTAGAGGAATTGGCAAGATTATAGAGGGACTCAGTTGCTGCTATTGGGAGTGAAGAGAAAATCCAAAGGTTCTGGTACTAGGAAGTTGAGCTGAAGAATCGGTTTCCTCAAGAGGAGTTCCTCATCATGTACTTTCAGATGGGCCTCCAAATTCGAGCATGAATCATAGGCTTGCAGGCCTGTCATGTTCCCAGTTCCATGAGGGAACTTGTGTCTAGCTCTAGCCCTTCTCACGAAGGCACTGCTTAATTGTTTCATCCCATGTGACTCATCATGAAGGTTGAGACATAAAATCAGTAGCCACTCAGTGAATCCATGCCCTTTCTCATGCCAAGAACTTTCTTAAATTTAACCAGTAAAAGTTGTGGCCCTAAATGTATGTTTTCTAATCAGATGTCCTATTTTCAAATATTGCTGAGAGCCAAATGGCTCCCAAGCAGCTTGCTTTTGATCCTCTACCTATCACAATTTCTAGGAAAAGCAGGTTTTTTCAGGCTTGGTGGGATCAATAAAGAAGAATTCCGGCAGCAAACAGAATCATTATTTTAGCCACCAAGCAACAATAAAGCAATGTCAATTTCAAAGAGTCTTGAGATACAAGGATGTCAACGTACCACCTCCAAGATAAATAAGATCCACCTACATAGAATTTAATGTTCCACTGCCTTCCCAGAATGACAATACCACACAAACTTTTCAGAGAAGAGCATACAAGCAGAACTTGGGGTGAATCCCTTTGAAACAAGGCACTGTATAGAAACAATTAGGCTAGGTATTCTTCTTAGCAAGCCTACTTGAGTGCAGCCTTGCCCCCTGTTAATTGCTGCACTTTTTAAACTTGACTAAGTGTGGGATTGTTAGCTTCCTTGAGTCCCCACAGGGAGAAAGATGGGGTATAAATAAAGTTAACAACAGCAGCAGCAGCAGAGATATTCTTAATTTTTGCCTAGAATTCAGGGTATCCCCAACTCCGGGCCCAGGTGAACAGCTGGACTGCAACTGTTAACACTGCCTTCCATGTTTCCCAGGTTCATATGGCTCAGGGACATGACATAGCAGTAACTCTCCCCTCCTCTCCTCCATAGTTTCTCTTGCCAAATATAGTTTGGCCCTGGTGGATGTCCACTCTTTCTGTCCCTTCCCATCCTCCGTGTTGTGGCAATTTCTGGCTGCAATAGGGGTCCTGTCTATCCACCATTGCATGCAGTGATGTTGGAAATGTCGGGAAAGGTAGAGGGAAATGAGGGAGTGATTCTTCCTCTTCCCCCTTCCCTTGTCACTCTAGCCAACATCATTGCAGGTGACAGCACAGAGTTGAACCCTTGCTGTGGCCAGATGCTTAAACACATGGCCACTAGCTATTATGGTGTCTAGCAGTTTTGAATCTTAACCCATGTTCAAAGGAAGCAGTAACTCCTTTCATTTATCCACTGACAGCTGCCAAACAAGGTGTTTTAGCAATATTTCAATAAAGTATTGTTTTAAATAGCAGTTTCGTGGTCTTCTCAGCCTCAAGGGGAATTGGATGACAAATATTTCAAACTAAATGTGATTATTCCTCCAGGTACTTCTAAACCTCTGGTTTTAGTGAAATTTTAAAAAGCAGCACAACAAATACACTTAAAACATTGTTCTCAGTGGTGGTAGCTTTCACTACTTATAGTGTTCTCAGTTTCTAGAATATGGTCTGGAATCTCTATTTCTCATGTGAAAGAGAGGAATCTCAAATTGAGAGCACTACTAAGTATGTGTGTACATTTTTCTCATATACTTTGTGTGTGTGTGTGTGTGTGTGTGTGTGTGTGTGTGTTTTGTTGTTGTTGCTCTGAGCAATTGTACTTGCTGGCATTACCAGAGAGCTGCCCCATGTAACAATACCCCTATACAAATCATCAGGAAATGGTTGCCAATCATGCCACATTACCGTCATTTGCCTGTCGCAATGGGGCTGTTCTGCTTCAGTGCCAGGATGCCAAGAGAAAGAAGATAAACTGGAGTAGAAGGAGAGACTGGAGTAATTGGACTTGATTGCAGAAACCCCAAAAGCTATTTGGGTTTTCTTGGGAATACGTGGTGGTGATTTTGGCTGGGGGAGAGATGGGGGGTTTATCTGGAGTACAAGAAGTGGTTGCAGGCATTGGATTTGATGAAAGCACATTTAAAAGGTGACTGGATTTTCTTGGGAGTAAGGGGGCAATTTTGGCTGGATAGGAGATGGATGCAATAATTTGGTGCAGAAGGAATGGATGCAGCCATTGACTATAATGGTAGAAGGGTTAAATTACAGAACAGTGAAAGTGCAGGAGGGCAATTATGAGGTTATTTGGAAGCACAAGTGCATGGCCATGGATTGGTGAATTGGTGCAATTGGAAATATGTACAATAGGGAGGGTGCTCATGCTGGTATGTAGCAGCTATTGATGATCACACAACTATTGTGAAATAGCAGCTGCATATGACAAAATCCCCAAAACATTGCTGAGTCTTCTGGAACTTTGAAATGCATTTCTTCCGCCAAAAAAAGATTGAAAAGGAGCTGGAAGTGCTGGGTTTGGCTTCTAAGGATTATGTAGCTACACTTTTGTATTTAACAACTAATACTGCCAGTTAATTCCTGGACCCAATTTGCTTTCCCTAAGCCTTAGGGCTCAAGGTATTGCTGGAATATTCTTCCTTTTCTTGTCCTTTGCCATCCTACATCAAAATGACTCATCCCTTGGTGCATAAAATGCTTGAGTTAATTCATTTTGATTTTTAAAGAGGTGTACAATAGCTGGGAGGTTGGGGAGAGAATGAACAGAAAACACCTAATGCTGCTGAAAGTTTATCCATTTTGCATTAAACATTTTTAAAAATATTCTATTACCCTGAGGGGGCAGTTAACATGTTACGTTGATACACTTATGTTGTTACATAGGATTATTTGTTCACCTGTATATGGGATGCATGAAAATGTTCTCAAAAAGTCATTTTATATCATTCTGGTTGAATATCTATTTTCTTATTATTTTTCATGAATCCTATGCTGTCATAGGATTCTTCTTCAGGTTCAGCTAAAACGAAATTTTGATTATGTTGGGTACTATTGTCACAAAATAGATTTTTCCATAGCAATTCTTCATTTAATATTTAATGTGTTACATTTTACTTGCAAAGGGTCCACCTTTCTTGTTAATACACCAGAACACTTATCTTCTTCACTAGATAGTCACATAATCCTACAAGATAGTACAAATATAACAAAATACATATATACACACCCATTTCATTCCTCATTAATGTGTAAATATTAGCTAAAATGTTGCCAACTTAATGGTTACACCCACAAAAATTTTACTTGTAAGCAAGAACATTCTGCATACTACTACTGGTATTCTTTCACATATGTTTCTTAACTCTATTCATATTTTGTCAAGGTATATTGTTAACAAGCCTTTATTCCAGCCTGGAACAATATTTCAAAATAATATGGGTCCATGTAGAACACAGCTGGAAGAGAATTCTACACAAGATTTTGAGTTGAATCAACTTTTTATTAGTGCTTTAGTTTTCTGTTTAACCGTGCTCAGTCTCACTACTTTCAAGATCCAAGAAGTCAATAATAAAATGAATCCATTTAAAATAACTTCTTTACATTTGACAAGACCCCTTCCACATAGCTGAATAAAATCCCACATTATCTGCTTTGAACCGGAATATATGGCAGTGTGGACTCAGCTAGCCCAGTTCGAAGCAGATATTGTGGGATTTTCTGCCTTGATATTCTGGATTATATGACTGTGTGGAAGGGGCCAAGGTGAGATACTTCAAAAGGAGCAAGCTCACAGAGTGATAAACTCACAAGCCAGATGATTCAAGATCGGACCACACTGTTAAATGGGGTCGTAAGAGGAAAGTACACAGATATGTCAACCAGAAGTCCACACAGTACAGATGGAAGTCAATCCATGTTTGTCTTTGTAAACAAAAAAATAAGTAAACCATTGTAAGGAGTTAAGACAAGTGGCCTATTCCAAGAAACACAGGGAAAAGGCAAACATAGGGAGGATTAGGTTAAGCCCTACTGTATAAGGACAAGGAAACCAGCTTAAAATTCAGCAGATGGATTTTTAAAATTCACCCTTAGGACATAAAACTATGGATTTCTTCGATAGAGTTTCCCCAGTATACTCAAGAATGAAAGGCATCTGTCTGGGGTGGTTTGATTGTGTATTCCTGCATGGCAGGGGGTTGGACCAGATGGTCTCTTCCAACTCTATGATACTATAAAATCTGTGATGATACAAGGTATCAGTCTTTGATGTACAGAAAGAAAATAGACCTATCTACAGCCTTTTATCAAAGTAACAATATATAGTCAGGCCTCTACATTGGCTAAGGTTAGAAGTACAGGACCCCTGTAAAAAGCTGAAAAGCTATGAATAAAAAATACATTTTAACCCAATAGAATACCCCTCTAAGCATTGGTAGGTCCTTCAGTGCAACTCTGTTTTCAACTTCCATAGAGTTGCCCTATCTTAAAACAACCTGAAAACAATCAAAGACACAAATGTGAAACCTACAAACATTCCTATATTTTAGGAATGTAGTCTAAAATGCCAAAGCAGTATTAGGCTACACTAGTAGAACCATGGTTTCCAAATCTCAAGAACTCTTATCATAAGATAGTCAGACGTCTTCTAGAATAGTGTAGATCTCCAGAATCAAAACACCTACTGCAGGATTTTTTATTCCCTCAACAGATGTTGGAACTGGGCAGGAAATATTTAAGGCCCATTTACACAGTACCTAAAACATGGAATTTCCTGTTTTAAAAAAAGGGGTGGCTACATGACATTAGCACCAAATGTGCACTGATTCACTGCAATGACCAAAAAAAGGATAAAAAAATTCCCCTTTTATTCCAATTCCTCCCAAAAGCTGCGCATATTCACATCACCACATATCCCTGCACTCCAGCAAAAACATGTGATTTCCTTCCCTCCCCCTTCCAGCACATGCCTGCTTTTAAAAAGCCCAAAACAGCTAATCAGCTGAGTGGGCTGTGAAATGGACACAAAGCTGTTTTAAAGAAAGCACGAATGGAGAGCAATGAGAACACTCCGAAACTCTTTATTTTAAACTGTATAATATTAAACAGAGCTTGAACAAACAATTTGGGAAAGGTAGAAATCCTATGGAAGTTTTTTTTTTAAATTCACTCTTATGTGCTGAACCCCATATGTGCACATGTGAATCTGCTTATATTTATATTAGAATATTTGTATGTGCACATGTATGGTTCATCCACCAGAAGTTTGTTTTGTAGACAGTTGCTTGATTATGAGCTGATGCATATATAGGCACATGTGAATATCCTAATACAAATATGGATAGATTCCTATATGCACATATAAACATCAGCACATAACGGTGGGAATATTTTTTTAAAAAAGAATGCTGCTGGATTTTCCTCTTTTTCCAGTTGCTTATTCACAATCTATTTAATATTATAAAATTAAATTAAAATTTCAGAGACCTCTAATGACTCTCCACTTCTCCTCTCTTGAAACCAGCTGGATACAAGCTGTCTCCGAGCCTGGACAGCTGATCAGCTGTTTTCGGGCTTTTTAAAACTGGAATGGGCAGGAAGCAGTCTCCACAGGGGGTAAATAGGGAAATCCCAAAAAATTATATGACTGAAGGGCCACACAGTCATGGAAAAATCAGCTTTTTTCACCCGGAATCAGGATAAAAGAGGACCTTTTTGAATGAAGTTTTCCCTCAGTTACTGCGGTTGAGCACACATTTAGCATAAATATTATCCAGACACCAGTCCTTTTTAACCCATTCTCTCCCGCATTATAGGCACTGTCTGGAAACACCCTGAGTTCAAAGTACAAAAGCAGTTTGTACTTAATTTACTGAGGGAGGGAGTAGAGGAGTGAGTGGGTAAAAGAATAAATAATAATAATAAACTTTATTTATATTCCACTCTATCTCCCCAAAGGGACTCAGGGCGGATATCTTGCCCTTTCCAATCGATTCAGACAAAAGCAAACTGCTGCAGCCTTCCCTTGCTTGCATGTTCTTCCTCATTACTACCTTTTGCCATCTTGTCCACATTCTAATGTTGTCTGGGCATAAGTGTCTCAATTTTCATCTGTGAAATATTGGCAAGTGTGATATAACTAGGAAGGATCATTTGAATGGGGGCTGTTCGTTCTGATATCAGTAAGGTGGTAAATCTACTCTGGGTTATCATTTGAATTTTAAAGAAGGTATTCCAGGTGACAGTGTGTGTATGTGACTTCAACTCATCTGTCAACTTATGGCAACTACATAAATTTCACAGGTTTTTCTTAAGCAAGGAATGTTCAAATATGGTTTGGCAGTCTCTTCTTCTGAAGCACAACTTACAACACTTGTTATTCATTGGCATCCTCCCACCCTGCAACTAACTAGTGTTGACCCTCCTTAGCTTTCATTATGAAAAAGGCGTTTAGGATATTGAACACTTCAAAGGTCTTTTTTAAATTTCAGATTACATCCCCGTCTATATTCACCATCCCACTGATATCAGAGCCACTTGGAATACGGGAATAACGTTTTTAAAATGACTTTAATAGAATGTAAAACTGAGCCAAAATGCAAACAAATTAAATGAAATAGAGGCAAAGTTCTACAAAGTTAGATTAGACTTAAGACTCAGCGGTATAGGACTAGGCTTATTTAACTCTGCAGAAGTACACAGAAAAGGAGTTCAGGATTCGTCTGCTATTAGTAAATGTTCTGGGTGGATTTGAGACAAATTGTGTCTTTAAAATCTAACATCATTTAATTTAGTAGAAGTCCTTGGTGACACAGTGGGTTAAACCCTTGAATACCAGCAGGAATGCTGTCTGACAGGTCAGTGGTTTGAATCTGGAGAGTTGATTGAGCTCCCTTTGTCAGCTCCAGCTCCCCATGGAGGGGCATGAGAGAAGCCTCCCACAAGGATAGTAAAACATCAGACATCCAGGTGTCACCAATACTCTCACACCAGAAGCGACTTGTAGTTTCTCAAGTCACTTCTGACATGGAAAAAAATAGTATAAGCAAATAATAATAATAATAATAATAATAATAATAATAATAAAGAATTAAATCACAATCTTAAAGTAAAACTCAACACAGAACACATTATGCTTCAAACGGAAGCTAACCTTATACAAATCTTGTCTTTGGAATTTATTTTTGGATTTTACCATATAGTCAATTACAAATTTATCATCAGTCAACAATATGGTGCAGCTTCAAAAAATGCCAAATATTAGATTTTAAGCTAATATTATTTCATTTAGTATAAGCAAAAATGTTGAGAGCCAATGCCATAGAAGACAGAAAAATGTTATTTTCTGACTCTAGATAACTTCCCAGAAAACAATAACAATAATGCTTTAGAAACAAATCTAAATGAGGGAAGAACAGAACTAACGCATAGGCAGAGGATTATGAATGTTTGAAAAGTCTGGGATTAATTACCTACATAGTCAACTATATTTGTGCTGCTAAATTATATATGTCAGTTCTTCTTCCTCCCTATCCCACTCCCCCCCCCCAAAAAAAACACAACCCTTTGGGCTTTTCATCTTGAACAACAACAACATGATCCATAGACCCATTAGTGAACAAACAACCATTTATAAATGCTCCCATCTCAGGATAAGTTAACTTTACTTTAACATCTACATGGTTTCAAGTAATACCCCTATTAGAGGTTTGTTTCTTTCTCAACCTTGTTGATACTGTGAGGAATTTTGCCACTGTGAGCAGTACCATAGCCAGAAAAAAATTTCAAGGGGGGGGGAGGAGGGTTGAAACTGTTTTTTAGCAAATCATGAAAAGTAGTTCTGTAACACAAAATAATTTAAATAGTATTGTTTATTCTATATTTTATATAGACCTAATTAAATCAACTTTCTATTTTAGTTGCAAAGTTTCAAGTCCTAAAACAACTGAAAATGACTGTTAATTAGTAATTTATAGTGACAAAGGAATCCCACCACGTCTTTTGGCAATACCTGAAAACTGTGTCAATACATTTTGACAGAAATCAGGCTCCGTTGATAAACTTCGGTGGACACTCAAAAGTGCAAGTTCAGCCAGTCTTTCTTGCCCCATTGTGCTTCTTATGTATGGTTTCAAACATTTAAGAGTTGAAAACGGCCTACACACACACACACACACACTTTAAATTGGCATATCTAAAAATCAAGATCAATGACCCATATATTTTTAAGAAACGACATAAAATACCTTTAATCTGGTACCTAATTATTCAAAAATTACTTGGGAGTTTAGGAGAAATTAAAGTACAAACTTTTAAAGCAAGCAAAAATTATCACAGTTGTTATATACCTGGAAACATCATAAAGTGTATTTAAACTTTTGACAATCCCCCAAATGGATGAGGCTTCGCATAAGACAAAAGCACGTCGCTAAAAGACACTGCCAGGATATTCACCATAATGAATAGAAGTAATATAATGAAGATTTATTTTTAAGCTGAGTGTGTGTATCTTACCCTATGGATTGTGACTGCTTAACTTCTGGGCCTTTTCTTTATTTCATATACTTGTACCACGCCCTTCTCACCCTTGAGGGGGGACTCAGAGCGGCCTTTTAGGGGGCTAGACGATGAGCCTAAGCAAGCGGGATCTGGCAACTATAGTTTGACGAGGCATCAGCACTTTTGGGGAAAAAAGCAAAATAATTGTGAAACTGTAGTTCCCAGGATTGATTGGACTTCAAATACATGCACACACACACACACACACACACACACACACCAATGCCTTGGGCTTTGCCTGTCAGTTATGGGTGGGCCAACTTTGTTATGTCCACTGTTGCTACAAGTAATGACAGTGTGAATGACTTGTCAAAATTTGATTGCAATAGTGTTTGCAGTTAATTTTTGCTTCTCATATACTTAGCATGGGGGTTTGGTTAACCAGTTAAAATTCACGAGTAAACCTGTTTTTTTTTACTTCAAAAATTTAAGGGGGGAGGGAGAACACCTAACCCCCCCCCCCCCCCCCGGCTACAGCAGAAGATGTCATCTTGAACAGGTACATGGCAGAGAAGGTGCACCATTACTATTTCAATACTGAATATACTTGCTGAATTTGGCCAATGTAGATGCTTGGGAATTTTGTTCTACTCATCTATATAAATAAAAATGTAATTTTCATTTGTGGGGTTAACATAACTCAAAAACCACTGGACGTATTGACACCAAATTTTGACACAAAACACCTATCAAGCCAGCGAATGACCATCACTCGTAAAAATACTGAAAAACACTGTAGAAGAAACTTAGAAAGTCAAAAAACCAAAAAAAAATACATTACAACACATGTGCAAACCCACATATACACACCAAACACATATACACAGACTGGGCCACAGCAATGTATGGCAGGGGATGGCTAGTGTTTCATAAGAACTTTATCTTCATGAATTCAATGGAAAGAACTGAAGGTTTTAAAAATGGGAGGAAATGAAACTGATACTTTTGCCGATCCCTCACTGGCACCTTGCCAATGGGTGGTAACAGGTAGCAGTACTTGGCACTATATAATAAAATAATCAAAAACTATGGGTCCTGCCAGAGGTATACAATATCTATGTGTACACACATATGCACATATCAATATCAAGAGAGCCATGAATTGGTTCTGGATTTTAAGCTGAACTTTATTCAAGGAACTTGACCTGTTTAGAAGAGAAGGTTTCAACACTTTGGATAGATGCTGTGAAGTTCAGATTAAAACTCAGAGTGGATTTACCACTGCTCCAGCCACTCACTAGCTTGAGTCACCTAGTACTCCCATCAGCCCAGCATTGTAAAGGAACTGGTCAAGGGAGCTATCTACAGCAATTGCCTTCATCTTCTATATCCCAAAGGTTTTCTTCCCCATGCTCAGAGTGAACATTGGAGGGGAGGAGAAACAGAGATTTTTTTATGTAAAGAAGAAAATGTTATTGTCTTCAGAAGTTCAACCTGGTGCTTTTTAAAGTAGCATTGATCTGTTGGAGAGCATCTCTTCTTCTCTTTTAAAGGGATGACTGGTTGTTCTGCAGTGGACCCCATGGACCTGTTGACTCCAGCATTTTATAACATTGGGCCTTGATGGTAGATATCATCCACCACTTTTGTTAAACTGTCATCTATTAGGAAGGGTCTGGTTCTGTTTAGTGGGTGAATGAGAGGTTGGACCAGCTAGCCAACAAGGGTCTTCCAACTCTACTATACTGCACAGACAAATGCAGGTTTAGACTATGTTGGTTACAGAGAATTTGGAAATCACAGTGAAACCGCTACTCCACAGCTCCAAGAATTGTTTGTCCTGTGGTTTGTCATGCAATCATTTCTAGTTATCATAATAGAACAGCGTTTGTACGCACGCATATAAAGAAAGCTTGGGGTAAGCAAATATTAAATAGAATAAAGGGTAGTTTATAGTTCCACCCAAAAGCAAAACTTGTTCGTGTGAGATCCTGTTGACACACTGCTATACTTTGATCAAGCTTTAAAAGAAAACATGAATCATATGAATGTACTGTAAGTAACAGCTGCTAGGAAAGTGCTAGAATTGTTAAAAATTCAAGTCTATAATTAGCAAGGCTTTTAAATAACTATACACAAAAATAATAAAATCTAATGAGGTGAAACTATAAAAAATCTTACTATGAGGTTTACAATGCATTATGTCTGTGTAGGAAACACATGTGCAGAAGCAGAGCCACATTGCCATTTTGCAAACCTGCAATACCTCTTCAGCATCTGAAGACAAAGGCTTAAATTCTGCCCATGCCCCATCATGCTGAAAGGGGCCATTACACCTGTAAGTCACTTTTTAAACAATGCATAGCAGTAATGTAGGATGGCAGTTAATTCATCTCTCTGAGCAGATAAAGCTATCCCATCCACTCCCAAGTGGTTTTATGTACTGCTGGGATGTCCACACACTCCCTCCATTTTGATGGCAGCTGCTGCCCCTTTACTCCTATGCTGGCAATGTGTCCTTCATACAAGTCCTGTTCTTTCCTGAACTCTCAGAGTGCCCTATGACTACTTTCAAATGTTGGGAGTTTTAAAAAGCTGTGGAATTTCATGGCTATCGGTAGTAGATTTGTCTTTCTCTAGAAAGGATGCATGGTGTCTATGCAACTGAAACTGGGAATACAATTGCACATCACAAGTACTAGGCTGAAGTCCTAGAACCACAGCTTCAAGATCTCAAAAACTCTTATCTTAGGCTAGTCAGATGTCTTCTGAAGTAGTGTCCCATTCTAGGTAACACAAGTACCCTACTGGCAGACCATACAACTTACATAGAAAGAGAGAGCTGAAGATATCATCCTTCTCCTATCTAATGAGTTTTTCTTTCTAATGTCTGGGGTTGACCATGAAAGAAACATGTTTCTTTTACTTGTTTAGAAAACTATAATTGTTGTAATATTGTGGCACAGAACACTCTTCCACATCCAGCCTACTGTCACTTCTACACAGATAACAAAGCATTAGGCACAATGTAAGTTGGCATTTGAATCATGTCATATTCCTCTTGTACTTATTGAAGCCACACATCTTTAAATATAAAAAATCACAGATGTACTGCAAAGAAGGCCATCATAATCTTTCAAGAAGTTGTAGTTATAATAAATTTAATTGCACCTTTGGTATTTGGGGGGAAAAAAATTGAATATAAGTAACTTATAGAATCATAGAATCCTAGAGTTGGAAGAGACCACATGGGCCATCCAGTCCAACCCCTTGCCAAGAAGTAGGAATATTGCATTCAAAGCACCCCTGACAGATGGCCATTCAGCCTCTGTTTAAAAGTTTACTGTTACGAATGACATAGAAGCAGCTCGTATACATTTAGAGAGTCTCTGTAGTAATGGAATGACATTCTGCATATGCTCTGAAAAAAGTTCCTCTTGTAATAGTTCATTTGGTGACTTGGACTCTCACATTAAGAGGTCGTAAAATGGTTATCCCTGAAAATGGCTCATGCAAGGATGAGGCCAGCTTCTCAGAAGGAAACCTGCTCCTCAAGGTCCTTGACTGAAGTGGGTTTCATCTCTCCTCCCAAACCATATCTGAGGTATGTTGTTTTTATTTGTCCACATGCAAGTCGATGTTAGAAGAGTTGATGCCACATCTTGTGTAGGAGAAATAAAAGAATACATGCCTTAAAAGGCATGTGAGGAGTGAAAACAAACATTCCCCTTTGACAAGGACAGGATCCCTGCAAGGAGAATGAAGACAATTCCCCCAAGCCATTATCAGGAATGAAATCTTGATTTGCCTCCTGAATACCATATTTATTTACCTTGAGAGCAGTTCCTTCTCCAAAAGGACTTTAATCACTGCTGCTCCTCCAAACCAGGCTGAGTCTTTGTAGATTGGCCTACTTGCTTCAAACCATTTTGAAGAAGGCCCATTTTGTTTTCAAGGTGCCCATGGTAATTTCACATGTAGATTTCGGACAAAAAAGACCCTTCTTGCAACTTGCTCTTGCAACTCTGTACCAGACAAAGGAATTTTCACTTTTGAGTTAAGAAATATAAAACCCATTTTCAACATTTCAGATCACTCCCAACTGTTTGTCTCATATCGCGTGATTGGGCAACATTGCTCAAAGGAAGGCATGTAGCTGTGAACAAGTTTGATTTCTAACTGCTTAAAATCCTGAGCCCAGAGGTACCCCTTTAGTTTCTCCCTTAAACTTGAACCTTCTACTCCTATTGAAAAAAGTAAAACGTACATGGGTTGTTGCCACAATAGATAAACATCCCTGGCTCTACCACAGTAATTCAACTTATATCACCATGCACAGGAAGGTTAGAGAACAATGTTCCTCCTTTTTATTTTTCCATTTTATAGGGAAACCTTGGATATGGTGGAGACAACACAATATTTAAGCTCCTGTCTTCATGCTGAAATGTATACATTTGTATTAAATATTTAGGACATAATCACTAGGAATGTGCAAAAAAAATCCAGAAGTGTTGGAAACCATAAGAAAATTGGAGGATTTATAAGTCGAAAACCATATCTGAAGTGTTTGCATGGCCCAAACTAAATATTTTACAATCAAAACTTATTCCATACATTTTTGCTTTAGTTTTGTAAATCTCAGAAGGCTCCCAAAGTTAATTTCATATTCAGTGCAAGGAAGCACGGAGTCTTGGTGGGGCAATATTTTAAACCCTTGTGCTGCCTGAAGTTCTTACCTGAAGGTCGGTGGTTCAAATGTGTGAAACAGGGTGAGCTCCTGTTTATCAGCTCCAGCTTCCCATATAGGGACATGAGAAAAACCTTCCACAGAATGGTAACATGTCCGGGCGTCCCATGGAAGCAAAGCCATTAAACCAAAAAGGCTGCCTGCCTGTCTGAAATTAATGGAGTCTCAGCATTAGGAGCCGTGAAAAGAGGGAGCAGTGCATATAGTTTGGGAAGTGGAGAAGCTCTATACCAAAGAATTAAAAAGGCTCTGCCCTAAACTCCATTTCCCAGTATGTGTCAGCATAAGAAAGCCCGAATTAGCAGAGGAGATCAGTCTGTAGCCAGCCAGAGATTCAATACATTTGTTAATATTCTACACTATGCTTTCTGTTTTGGGGTTATAAATGGCAGTTCCTAATTGGTTCTGTCATAAAAACATGGTGAAAGTTTATTACGCTGCAAAAACTTTTTCTTTGAACAAGGGAGATAGTCCTATGCACATTTTGCTTTGTTGAATCTCCACCAATTTAACAAAGTTTTTCTCACAAAAACAAAGTTTATGGAGTAGAACAACTACTTTCAAAGTAAGGACTACACAATTAAACAGGAAATAATACTTTGAAAGTAGGAACAGATTGTCTTTATTATTGAAAAAATGTTGTTTATAAAAAAATTAGAAATTTACCAAAAATCTGTGAATAAGTGAAAACCTTTTGAAATTTGCTGGGATAACAGGGTAAATATGGTCTATCATTGTGGCAAGTTTCACCCAGAAAGCTTTAAAAATAAGGGAGATAGGAGACCCTGAAATTTCCCCAATTTAACTATGCATAATTACTGTAACGAAATTTTGTTAGTCTTGTTATAGTAATGAAATTTTCACTAAGTATACTTTAGAAACACTTTAGAAATGAAGTGCCAGCACCCCCCAGTTTTTAATTGAACCATTTTAATGGATTGCACACCTCTAACCACAATCCTCTCTTCTACTTTCCTGCCAGATGTTTCAGCACAACTTTTGCATTTTTGCAACATTCTTCTCAACAAAAGTTGAAAATTCTCCCTCTCCTTTTTAAAAAGTTTTTTTATTGCCTGATCTCATGGGTAAAGAGATTCCAAAGAAAATGCAAGGTCAAGCTGTTCTTTGAGATATGATAACTTTTTGTAGGAATAAGATGTGAGTCTGTAATACATGCACAATAGAAAGACTGAACAATCCAGAAATGAACAGATTTATAGTTTATCTTATTTGCATTCCCAATGAGACAATATCCTTTTGGACAGAAGAAAACCAGGGAGTTTTGCAATTTTCACTTTGGTAAGGCCTATACAGCATGGAAATTGGCAAATGTCTTCCATTCTCTTTTGTGTTTGGCATCACAGTACCTTTAATACATTTACACGATATGTCAAGATTCTCACAAGAAAAAGTTACACTATCAAGTTTCATGCTGAACAAGGCTGCCATATCCCACTCCATAATATCTGGATATCTAATTTACATATCATATAAATTATTATAATTATGCATGTATATTTATTGTATAATAACAGCAGGTGAGCTCCTGCTTTTAGCCCCAGCTTCTGCCAACCTAGCAATTAGAAAGCATGCAAATATGAGTAGATCAATAGGTACCGCTCCAGCTGGAAGGTAATGGCGCTCCATGCAGTCATGCTGGCCACATGAATTTTGAGGTGTCTAAGGGCAATGCCGGCTCTTCGGCTTAGAAATGGAGATGAGCACCAACACCCAGAGTTGGGCACAACTCAACTTAATGTCAGGGGAAAATCTTTACCATACTATGCATGTGTTTATTTGTATTCTGATCACACATATACCTGAGTTAATAAAGTCAATGTGTTTCCTGTAATTATTTCTTTAATAGTAAATTTGGCAGAAGCAACATTGAAATAACTACAAAAAACAAGAGCAGTTCAACATATAGGTTGAATATTCCTAATACAAAATGCTTGCAACCAGAGGTTTTTTGAATTTAGGAATATATTGGAGTTTGGTTATATACTGGAGTTTGGTTTTGGGTGGGTTGCAGAGACTTAAACCCACACCAAAGCCTGAAGAATTCTTCAAAAATGGTGTCTTATTAAGAACAAGCTAGAGAGAAGTTGTTTAAGCTACACAACTTCAATAGACCTGACAGAACTTTCTATTTCACCATTCCATGGGATAGCAAGATGAACATCTCCATACATAAACCAGAAAATCTCCCAAGACATTTAGAAAACCTTTAAACAAGTCTTCTGGGACAGACTATCATACAAAAGTACATAAAAAAAGAAGGCACCTCTAATCTGAATGATAGGATTTTTAAAAAGTCTAAAATATATGATAAAGTATTAAAAGTATAAGGAATTTATCAATAATTAAATTAAATCTCTATAGCTTGACTGAATATATATGTTTCAGGACAGCTATCTATCTATCTTGCCATCCTGTAATTAAATTGAGAGACATCAGTCAAAATAAGTGTCTCAAATATATTTACTTAAAACGTTTATTTCATTGGGTTCAAGAGACTTGCTGTTGAGGGTCCACGTGCCTTTTTCATGTACAGAGGTATTTGCATTCCTTTTTAGGTGTGGGTACAGAGACAAAAATTGTGAAAGACAGGAAGTCCAGACCTTTCTCTTTTATTCATTCAGCTTTTCAGGTTTCATGAACTGTGACGATGTAAACATGGAATGTGTAAACAGCTAACCACTGAATCAGAAGGAGCTTCATCAAACATCCTGGACTGGTTGATAAGGATCACATAATGTTGTATAATGAGAACGTAAACGTGTTGACCTACTGATTAAGCCTCTTGAATTCAACTAAGAGTTGTCCAGCAAGATGTCCAAAAGAGTAAAGCACAAGAATGAGAGTAACAGTGCCAGAACAGATTTATTTTGTGTCCAAAAGAGACAATTCACTTCCAAAAGATTCATTATTGTTCAAGCAAGTTTCTTTTTCAGGCATCTACAAGAAGCATAACTTTTCAGACAAATGAGTTCATAAAATGTTACAATCATAATTAAACATGACCAAGCTTATCTGAAACTTTTAAGGCTGGAAATCAAGATGTAACATGAGTCATAATAACCTTGCTGAAAAATAATGATAGTTTTGAGACCTTAAATATTTTCTGTTATAAGTTTACAGAGAAGTGTTTTGAGAAATGTAGGAATGGGATTGTCAGACATAAAAAGAAACCTTGATATCTGTGTACTCTGTCAACCCAGAACCATATCACTAAAATATGGGGAGGGGTGCTAACAATAGGCATGCAAAAAGAGTACACAGTGAAGGTGGCACACACTTTTAAAAAAATGCTTTTATTGAAATTTTTAGCAGTGATACATTAAAAGCAAAATAGAAAAAAGGAGAAAAGGGAAGGGAAGGGAGGGGGAGGAAAGCAGGGGGGAGTTAAAGGATCTGAGAGAATAGGGAAGGACAGTAGAAAAAAAAAGAAGAGAAAAAAATGTTGCACTTCCATTCTTTTTTATAATGGTTATATAAAGAAAAGCAAAAGCTTTATAGTATCTTTTAACTTTTTACTTTCTTGGTTGTTCAACGTTGGTAACATTCTCTTCTTCTCTTCTGGTCAAAGTAACATCTTGAGATTATATCTTTTCATCAATTCTTTGATGGGGGTCCAATTGTTTAAATATACTTACTCTGTGACCTTGCTAATAGGTAGGTCAGTTGATCCATGTTCATTATATCTAATATCTTTTCTGCTCATTCTTCCCTTGTCGGTATTGGTATTGTGTATTGTGTTCTGTCTCCATTGCCCCGCAAACACAATCTGAGCTGCGGTTGTAAGATAGACAAATAGTTTGTCTGTGTTCAGGTCCCATTTGATGTCTGTCATACCTAGAAGATAATATTTGATTTTAGTGGAATATTTATTTTCAGAATCTTTGGACAGATTTCCTGGATTGTTTTCCAGTAGGGTTTGACATTTTCGTAAGCCCACCACATCTGGTGGAAGGTCCCTTCCTTTTTTCCACATTTCCAGCACTTGATGGTTACATCTTTTGAGAACTTCACCAGATTCTGCGGTGTTATGTACCACTGGTACATCATCTTCAGCCAGTTTTCCTTTAAATCATATGAATAGGTATAATTGATTTTCCTCTTCCATATTGATTCCTATTCTTCTAACATTATTTATCTCCCTATATTTCTTGCCCATTTTATTATGCACTCCTTGATGTTTTCTTTCTCTGTTGACCATTCCAGCTATACTGTAGACCAGGGGTCCTCAAACTAAGGCCCGGGGCCCGGATGCGGCCCTCCAAGGTCATTTACCCGGCCCTCGCTCAAGGTCAACCTAAGTATGAAACTACTTGAATGCACACAATAACAACAACAATCATATCTCATCACCCAAAAGAAGGCCCACATTTTCCATTGAAATACTAATATGTTTATATTTGTTAAAATTGTTCTTAATTTTAATTATTGTATTGTTTTAAAATGTTTTTGCACTATAAATAAGATATGTGCAGTGTGCATAGGAATTCATTCATGTTTTTTTCGAATTATAATCCGGCTCACCAACATTTTGTGGGACTGTGACCTGGCCCTCTGTTTAAAAAGTTTGTGGACCCCTGCTCTAGACCTTTGTAATTTATTTCTTCTCATTTACAATTAATTTTTCCCAAATTCTCATGGTCTTTTCAAAGCCTTTAGATTTGTCCTTTTTGACATATTCATTCATTTGCCAATACTGAAGTATTGAGATGTTGCCAAATTGTTTATTCAGTTCTTCCTGGGATTTCAATTTTATTTCTTTATTTTATTTTTCAACATGTTCTTGTATGTGATCCACCAATTCCACCTCAGTTCTCTTCTCTGATGAGCTTTGAGCAATGATACCCAAAAGGGTGTCTTTATGTAGAATCTTCCCTTATATTGGTCTCATATCTTGAGCAGTGCCGCGCGTACAAATTTTCTTTCTGTCTGTCTCCTGTTGTATCATAATTACACGTGCCAGCCTGCTCTTAGGTCATGGCCTTCAACATATGTGCAAGATTTTGTTGCAAGAAGTGTATGATCCTGTAAGTAAATGAACACTATTTCAGAATTTTTTAAATCTGTTTTTAAGCTGAAAATCAAGGTGGGAGAAAGAAGTCTTGTCTGTTGGAGGTAGGTGTGAATGTTTCAATTGGCCATCTTGATCAGCATTTAATGGCCTAGCAGTTTCAATTTGTGTGTTCTTACTGCCTCAGGGGATCCTTTGTTGAGAAGTGATTAGCTGTCCCTGATTGTTTCTTATCTGGAGTTCCCCCATTTTTGAGTGTTAAAAAATAACCAGTATTTTTTTAAAAAAACCCTCTAAAATCATAACACTAAATAAAGAACACCTAGCTCCAACAGACAAGAGTTCTTTCTCCCACCGTGGGCATTCCACAGATATATAAACCTAGTTTCCAACAGACCTCACAAGCTCTGAGGATGCCTGTCATAGATGCAGGCAAAATGTCAGGAGAGAATGCTTCTGGAACATGGCCATACAGCCCGAAAAACTCACAACGACCCAGTGGTTTTGGACATGAAAGCCTTTGACAATACATCATATTTATAGTTTTTCTATAAAAACTATAAATAAATAATAGAAAATATTTATTGATTTTCTATTAATTTCAAACTTAATAGCTTTTCAAACCCAATAGCATACCCTCCAACATTTAATTGATAGAATCTGGGACATATGTGACCAAACAACATCAGAGTGTTATCAAGAAATCAAAAGTTATTAATAAGGAAGAACAGAAAAGCTAGAAGAAGCTGCAACATTTTGTTTTTGCCTGTGCCCAGGGCCGTAGTCAGAAAAAAAATTCAGGGAGCGTTGAAAATTTCGGGGGGGGGGGTGTTAGGGTCACGCTGAAGCAAAGAGCACAGCAGGGGGCAGAGCAGCCTTTAATAGCCTGCAGCTCTGCCCCTGTCAACCACCTCCGCCAAGTCTGGCCTCCTTAATGAGAGTATTCAACCCCCCCCCCCCAAACTTGGTTGCTTTGCTACATCGGCTATTGCTGCAAGTAAAGACAATGTGAATAAATTGTCAATATTTGCTTGAGATAGTGCTTGCAGTTCTGGAGGGACTCTTAATTTTTTTGCGTCTCATAGACTTAGCATGGGGATTTGGTTAACCAGTTAAAATTCATGAGTAAACCAGGTTTTTTTTAACCTGAAAAAAATTCGGGGGAGATGGGGGGGTTGAACCCCTGCCCCCCCCCCCCCCCCCCCCCCGCTACAGGCCTGCTGCTGTGCCTACCAGAAATAGCAAGTTTCCACTTCTTCCTCTCCTCCCCTCACCCCCATAGCTTCTAATGCAACAACTGAAGAAAGGACAAGAAAGATAGTGAGAAAGTGTACTCATGGCTCACTTAACCGCTTTGAGTCCCCTAGGGGTGAGAAAAGCGGTATAGAAATACTGTAAATAAATAATAAATAAATAAATGAAATACAGGACATGACAGCTAAGATCCTATTTGACTTAAGGAGGAAGGTCAGGAAGACAAATGGCTGTGTAAAAGCATCTGGGCTCTGCCCAGAAGAACTTTGCAGCCAACTGGTTACTGATTGATGAACCTTCACTGGGTGCCATCCAGAGGGAGGGGGCATACCTTCTTGCACAATGTCTGAGAAAGTACAACTTATCCTAATGTAAATTGCTTTCTTATCAAAGGCTCACTTGTTCTCATGCCCCAATATATATCCATTGAGGAAGAGCCTCTTCTTCAAGCAATGTTTCTTCACCCTCCGTCAATCATAGATTACACTTGCTATTCCTTCATCCCAGAAGGGAACTTTGTTATTTATCTAATCCTGCAGCAACCCACACATAGGTCAAAAGAGTGCTATGGCCTCATGTTCTTTCCAGACAATGATCTGGTCACAGAAACGGGCACATTCATCACTGGAATGGTTACTTACGTATAGTAGTGCTTTCTGGCTCTTCTTTGTCAACAGCATTCTTTTCAGCCAAGTCATAAGCATCTATGTTGTCAGAGCAAGGGTGTTACACAAATACTTTCTGGCTGGCTTACAAAACTGGCTTACAATTACTATAAACTATAATACTATGTATTTTAGTCACATTGTGCTTCAGATAAATAATACTAGAATCAATAATATAATACATAGTTATAATTGCTGACCTTCATATAAACTAGAAATAGTCAGGATCCAAAACTCAGGAGGAACTGGAAGTTTAGTTAGTACTTGTCCAAAATCTAAAGGATCAGTCTCTTATCTAGCTTTTCTTTTGGCAGAATTTACCATAAAAACCCATGAACTTGTAATTCATGGAATGATTCAGTTCATGTCTTTTATAGGTTCCTTCAATGAGTCTATGCTGATTGCTAATAAATCTGGATCCACAACTATATTCATTCCAAAAAAAATAAAAACACAACAACTTTATGCAGAGGAGTAAAACTATATTTTTACAACACACGCCAAAATCCAAAGTCTACTGAGTTCCAAATCACAGGTTTTCTGCATTTGTTTGATAGCCTATTATTCATATTATTCATATGATTACTAAATTGGCTTCCTGTTCATTCTGCACTCTTCCTTTTCTGACCACATGCAGTATTTTTACACAGGTATTATAATGCAGTTTGATGCCATCTTGAAGTTGGGGTGCCTACAAAATATGCACCTCCAATGCATGTTGCAATACACATCAAGTCCAAAGAACATATTTAAAAAACGCATTGGAGATTCTGGAATAATCCACAAAATCCATTGCAGTCAATCAGTGTATTTCCCATGCAGGGTTGGAATTGAGACTGAGAATTATTCTGTGGAGAAGGGAAAGTCCCAGCACTATAAATTATTATTATTATTATTATTGCTAACATATTGTTTTTCTTGACCCTCCTTTTCCACTTACAGAGCTAATTTACTGTTTTTCTTTGATATATAGTAAATATTCAAAAACATTTAACCTTCTGATGCCTCAATTAATATAATTGTATTGGTATCTATTTTTATTTTTGAAATTTACCAGTAGCTGTAGCATTTCCCTCCCTTGGCTTATACTCAAATCAATAAGTTTTCCCAGTTTTTTGTGGTAAAATCGGGTGCCTCGGCTTATATTTGGGTCAGCCTATACTTGAGTATATAAGGTACATTGGTTACAGAGACAAAGGGGATATTACATTTTACTCAGCATTCACACACACATACTACATGCATACAATACAATCTCTTCTTCCTGCTCCAGGAGAAGAGACCCGCATGTAGGCCAGATTGCATTCCCCGCAAATCTGCTTTTCTGCTGATACACCACCTTTCTCCATCCCTTGGAGGTGGCAGCTGGTGACCAGACTGCATTCCCCATGCAGCTCTGACACACTTTTCCAAGAGGAAAGTGTCTCTTTATGTAGCATTTCTGCTGTTGTTGTTCAAGAAGTTGTAAATAACTGTCAGCTAGTTTTCCAGCTAAAACTTGCTGACTCCATCAGTTTCCAGACAGATGTTGGTTTTCCTTCTTTAACAGATATCGGTTTCCCCCTTAATGTAAGGAACCAGTATTTGACTTCCTTAACTTACAGAATCATTGTCTCTGGTCATGTAAACAGTTCTCATCAGCATCTTTTTATCACAATTTAGCAGTTAGTGAATTCTTCATCTCCTTTTGCAGTTTTCCAGGCTTCATTCTTCTTAGAATGGCATCTTTGGTCTTAGCCAGACTCAAATCACATACCAATCATAGAATTTCATTCAATCCACACATCACATTTATTGCACAGCACCCTACCACATTATCCATTTCTATAGCAGTTCCTGCCTCCTGTGCTTGCTTTGGACTCCTGAACTCTGCTTCTGTCTTCCATTTCTCCAATCTAAAACATTTATTGTGATTTTATGGAAAGTATTGTCCTCTTCAGTTTGACTTTTCACTTTTCTCTCAAACGTTTCAGAAGTCCGTATTGTCTTAGTGATGCATCCATCCAGGGATTTTAGAAGGTCCCATGGAAATTCTATGACAATACAAAAATGAATTACCCAATAGGGTTGTCAGCTGACCAGGGTAAAAAAATGACTGGCCTGGCCTGTTTGTATTAGTGGTGGTTTTTCTTGGAACCAATTGTCATAAAACCAAGATGGTCTCTACTTCCAGGCTTTCCCAAAACCTCTAGAAACAATTTCATGGCTACCCATTGAAAAGAGTTAATTAAGTGAAATAGGATAAGGCATAATTGCTTCTGTAATTGGTTAAATGGACGAACCCAGAGGGTGCTCACCAATGCTTCCTCTTCATCCTGGAAAGAAGTGACGAATGGAGTGCCACAGGGTTCCGTCCTGGGCCCGGTCCTGTTCAACATCTATATTAATGACTTAGATGAAGGGTTAGAAGGCAGGATCATCAAGTTTGCAGACGACACCAAATTGGGAGGGATAGCCAATACTCCAGAGGACAGGAGCAGAATTCAAAACGATCTTGACAGATTAGAGAAATGGGCCAAAAAGATCTTTGAATCCTCATGGACAACAAGTTAAACATGAGCCAACAATGTCATGTGGTGGCAAAAAAAGCCAATGGGATTTTGGTCTGCACCAATAGGAGCATAGTGTCTAGATCTAGGGAAGTAATGCTACACTTTTATTCTGCCTTGGTTAGACCACACCTGGAATATTGTGTCCAATTCTGGACACCACAATTGAAGAGAGATATTGTCAAGCTGGAATGTGTCCAGAGGAGGGCGACTAAAATGATCAAGGATTTTGAGAACAAGCCCTATGAGGAGCGGCTTAAAGAGCTGGGCATGTTTAGCCTGAAGAAGAGAAGGCTGAGAGGAGATATGATAGCCATGTCTAAATATGTGTGAGGAAGTCACAGGGAGTAGGGAGCAAGCTTGTTTTCTGCTTCCCTGGAGATTAAGACACAGAACAATGGCTTCAAACTACTAGAAAGCAGATTCCATCTGAACATTAGGAAGAACTTCCTGACTGTGAGAGCCATTCAGCAGTTGAACTCTCTGCCCCGGAATGTGGTGGAGGCACCTGCTTTGGAATTTTTTAAACAGAGGCTGAATGGTGATTTGAATGCAATATTCCTGCTTTCTCTGCAGGGGATTGGATTGGATGGCCCATGAGGTCTCTTCCAGCTCTATGATTCTATGATTCTGTATGCAGCAAACATTACTGGATTCTTGCAAATTGCTTTGGCTTGCTGACTGCAGTCTGCTTTGGGGGTCACTTGTCACTCCACTTTAACAAATGCAGTATAGCAGCAGCAGCAGTGGCAGCACATTTATTGTAGAAGCAATACTCTGTGTTCAAAATACTTAGCTGTGTTTATATGTAAAAGAAGGGGCCAAGTAAGCGGGGGCTGTCCAGTGGTTTCAAACTGGGTTCAGCAATGTTGGGTGATCGGGATTCCCTCCCACCTCCACAGCAGCTGGTGTGGGCGTGGATGACTGTGTAACCCATTGCGGTGCTGATCCAGCATATACCATGCCAGATCCAGCCCAGGACAACAGGTCAATATGCAGGCCTTTGCTCAGCAACTATGAACTCCCCTTTTAAAAGCAGTTCTGGGATATCTGCTCTCATAGAATAAATTCTAAACAATGCCATTCTCTGATTTAGATGAGTTTACTTCTAGTCTCCAGTGCCATAAAGTCATGCATCATTCTCAGTGGGTCTGGGTTTGATCTGTTGAGAGAAGTCAAGACAGCTAGTTGTTTAGCCAAGAACCAAGAATGCCTTCACTAGTTGAGGTGGCTCTTCAAGAAGTCATTGTCATAGTTATGGCTCAGGATGATGGAATAGCTAGGGGTTTTTGGCCACAGTCCTCCTCCACATCTGAAGTACTCAACTCACTACACTCAGTGATATCTACCCTTAAGAATTTGTAAGTGTGGTCCCTGGTATCTTCTAGGGCTTGATTCCAGGACACATACACATACACCAGGGATACCAAAATCTGTGGATGCTCAAGTACCATTATTTGCAATGGCATAGTAAAATGGTGCCCATTATATAAAATGGTGAAATCATGGTTTGCTTTTGGATTTTTTTTAAAAAAAATATTAAGCCATGGATGGTTGACAGAGGCTGATTGTACTTGTCCTTGTTTTGAGAGATACTGCTCAGACTCTACTTGCTGTTAAACTCTCACAAAGCATTTACATACAAGTAGAAAAAGTGTTCCCAAATTATTTTCTCAAATGTTCTTCTTTTACTCCTTCCCAGCACAAAAAAGGAAAGAAGGTGTGGGTTTTTTTATTTCCAGATAAGATGGGCATCGCTTAACAATAACCAGAACCCTGAACAGTGATCTGCCTGTCACTCAAGAAACCACATACTGACTCAAAGGATCCTTGACTAACTTTTTTCCAGGATCTTCGATGAGTTTTTTTGCTGGGGAAGAAATCTTACCTTTTGCTATTCATTTTGAATTTCCTTTATTAGATGGAAGCTTGACAAAAAATAATACACCTCCCCAAAGACAAACATGCTTGGCTGCTTACCAAGGAACTGGAAGCGCATCCTCTATTTACCTCTGTATCGACGAAGATCCTCACGGCCCCACCTTGTTAGACCCTGTCAAACATGCTAGGAAAACTGCCAAGATTACCTGCTATATAAGACTCTGAAAGTAGAAGTGAGCTAACCCTTTTGGCCAGAAGTTGGCTGAACATCATCCCACCAGACTCCATTCACGATGGAGTTTGGCACAGGGAAGAAGATGCCCTTATGGGCCTTCATATTTACAATCTGCTGTATCCAACAGAAAGGTAAAATCTCCTTTGCTTTTTTCACTTCATTTCATTTCTAAAAACCAATCAATTACATGTCTTAATTCACTTTCAAAAGTATACTTCATTCTAATTGAAAGTCATACAAATATTTGGATTTCAATTATTCTCATCCCATAACCCTGTAAACTTTTGTACTATTTCAGTTAAATATGTATTTGTTCTGGAATATTTTTATCTTATACTGTCTGCAACCAAAAATAATGAACGATATCTTCAAGGTGACAGTTTTGAGAAGTGTGTAAAATATATAGAATGATCCCTTTCCTTGAAAAATTACCCATCTAGTAGAAACATAAGCTCTTTAACTAAACTTTTGTTTGTATTAGAGAAATACATGCATTCTATTTGGAAGTGTGTTGAAATAATAAAATCCAAATTGTGCTCAGTTATTTCACAGACATATTACATTTCAGAAAATTGCATTGTATGTCCAAAGGACATACAGTATCTTGTAAAATGCGAGGTCACGGTGCTGTAACAGTCTGGTTATTTCCTCAAGTCTGGTAAATAAACATGTAACTTTACAACTGTGAAGAAGATTAAAGCTGTGGTTATTGCAAAGCTCTATAGTATTGGAAATTTGTTGCCCAGCATGCACACAAGCCAGACATTTTGGAGTGTATCTACACTACAGAGTTATAGCAATTTGATACCATTGTAATTGTCACAGTTCTATCTCATGAACCCCTGGAAATTATGTTCTTGAGCTATTTAGCAGAGAATGCCGAGCACTTTGTTGAACTGCAAATCCAAGGAGTCCATAAAATATCACCAGGCGATTAAACTGGCATCAAACTGGCATAACTTTGTATTGCTATAGTTCTGGACAAAATGCCACTCTTTCCAAAGTAAATCCTGCTTTGTCCCAAATTACTTTGATACTCCATTAGACTCAGGCCTTCTTGAAAGGCCTGGGTCTAATCGAGTATAGGGCCAGTGGGAACTGACCCATGGGACTACTTTCACAGTCCTGGGGTCAGTCTTTCAAAAGCCCAGAGAACCAAGGTGGGCACCCCCTCCTCCCCAACCCTCCTCCCAAAGCCTTAAAATAAAATAATAACGGTGCCGCCATTAGGCCTTTCTGGAGGCCTAATAGTGGCACAGTAGGTTTTTATTTTAATTTAAGACTTTTGAAGAGGTTGAGGTGGCTCCAGTCCAGTGCTGTAGTTACCACATTGGAATGGGGACAACCTCTGGGAAAGCCCAAGTCTTTTGGGAACCCATGGGGACTTAAACCCACAACAAAGCAAGTTTCTTAAACCTGCTTCGCCATGGATTTAAGTTCTGTCTAGAAGCACCCTAAGTGTTCATAGATCTTTCATTCTATTTCTTTTAGTACATTGGCTAAATGGCAATAAGAAGAAAAGACATGTGAAACTCCTCCATGCAGAGCACCATAACAAAAGAAATGTGGCCTCATGCTCAGTCCCCAAAATTTTCCATACTACTGCATATTAAAAGAACTTGGCAGGGTTGGCCCAAGGTGGCTTCCTGTTTGAGTAAGAACAGCAAAATATATTCTCTTCCTTGCTCAACTAAGTTGAAGTGTAATATATGCTGTGGGCAAGATCATGCTAGCAATGTGTGTTGCTGAGTGCCTGAAATGGGACTTTTGTCAAAACAGATACTAGATACTTCCTCCTGCCAGGTATGAAAAGTACATATGCAGATTTAAAGTGCCTAGCTGAGAAAACCAAAGGGATAGCACAATTTTTGAAGTATGACAACCCATATAACTAAACAACATAACATCTATAACTTATTTTTAGAGGGCAATGTATTTTCTTCAATTGGAGAAAGACAATACATAGAATATTTCATTTAGACAACTGACTGGCTATGGTAAGAACAGAATGCTGGACTATGTGGTTCTTCCCATTAAAGCATGCAGAACAAAATTGTGTAAAATTCAATCAGCATTTTGGAAGATGGTTAACTTCATATCAACATCTTTATAGTATGCTTGAGTTGGATTGTTGCCATTAAAATTGCCTTATTACTGGAATGCGAACTGAAAGAAAACCCCATATTTAGGGTTTCATTGAATTAATTTGGGAATGAGCCGTGGTGATTTCCCAAACTTCTCCAGCAAAAGTTTGAAAAATCACGTACAATACTTTGGAAAGAATTAGTTAATAAATATAATATATATATATATAAACATCTGTACAATATTTATTTTTCTCTCACACTTTTTTGGTAGTCTCTAGCGACGAAGGCATATCTGGAAAAGTAACCATCATTCCACCAATCACAACTCCAGTTATCACATGTAAGTAAATACAAAAACTACCTCAAATATTCATATGTATCCATCAGATCAGCCTGTAAATATAGTAAAAGGGATAAAGTTATGAAAAGAATGAATAGATGGGTAAATAATTAAGCTGATGAAGAGCAAGTCAGACATGCACCTCGGCAAATCTGGAAATCAATTCATTTTGTATATTCATTTACTGCCTGAGAAGTGTTTTTCTTAAGTCTGTATGCCTTGGGCCTACTGTTACAAGACTTTGGTGCCAGGATAAGAAAAGAAATAATGTTATTTATTGTTTTTATATGTTGCATTTCTTGTGGCTATTTTATTGCCATTGCTTTTAGATTTAAAATTCTGTTTGGAGTGTTTTATTTTATCCTATGATGACTTATGTTTGCATCTTGCTGTCACAATTTGAATCCTTTGGTTAGAAAGCGCTATAATGTAGGGAGCAGACCTGCAAAAAAGTGCAAACACAGTATTCCTAGACCTAGGATGTACCTGCAGGCATTTGTCAATCCTGAAGAATGGTGAAAATAAAGGAACCCGTGTCATGTTTCTTGGTGGTTTTTAGAACATCTCAGACTAGGATTTGTGCTTTTTAGAGCAGGGAAATAACTAAATCTTTTTTTAAACTTTATGTCATTATATCACATTAGAGGTTTACATTTACTCATTATAAGGGGATCATTTAAATAGGATGTTTTGAAAAGCATAATTTTATGACAATAGTGGTAGAGTGAGGACAGTGAACATATTCTATCTATTCAGGTTTCTGGAGGTCTTTTATATTTAATTTATTGTCACAATAAGTAGGATTGCAATTTTTTGGCCTCTATTGGTTTTAGTCCCCTTTTGGTATTAAATAGCACACCCCACCATTTAACATTGTATACCCTGTATTAAAACTTCCTAT